>NC_080185.1:83069646-83237146 GCF_950295315.1 Erinaceus europaeus | reverse complement strand
TCTGGATTCTGAAATTGCTTATCCACTGGACATGGACGTTCACAGGTACATCCATAACCACAGGCTGTTTCTATCTTTTCATAGTCAAGTAGAGCTCTGGAGAGGTGAAGTTGCTAGACAAATGGGTGAAATAAATTATCTTCCCTGGAAAGTCAGGATGGAATAATAGTAGCATCTGCAGCTTGGTAGCTGAAAGGTGATAAAATATAAAGCAGGAAAAAAAACCCAATAAAATTAAACAAATGAGAACCAAACAGAAATAGAGCAGATGAAAAATGGGGATCTTAGGATGGGAAGAAGTTAAAATCTATTTTAGATTTGTTCTTAAAGGTCTATAACTTTAGTAATATTGCTTGAGCTTGATAGCTAACAAGTAAGTGAACAAAACATATTATCTGGGAAGATGGTGTCAGAGTTGAGAATAGGTCTAGAAAGAGGGATTAAGGCAGAGAGTAGCTCCCAAAACTTGAAGAAAGCATATGTGGCTTGGGTAAGTGTGGCTTGGGTAACATAATATTATGCTAAGAGACTCTCATGCCTGAGGCTATGAAAGCCCAGGTTCAATATGGCCACCATAAGCCAGAGACGATCAGTGCTCTGCTGTAAAATATATACATATAGAGTCCTTGGGGTCCATGGCCATATGGAAGGTTCATGTCTAGCATTGTGAGAGTTCTCCAGACTGTTTTCCACAGAGGTTGGACCAAATTACATTCCCACCAGCAGTGCAGATGGGTTCCTCTGTCACCACAGCCTCTCCAGCATTTGTTGCTGCTGTCCTTTTTGATGTATGCCATTCTCACAGAGGTGAGGTGGTATCTCAGTGTTGTCTTTATTTGCATTTCTCTGACCATCAGCGACCTGGAGCAGTTTTTCATGTTTGTTAGCCTTTTGGATCTCTTCTGTAGTTAATGTTCTGTTCATACGCTCTGCATGGGGTCATTTGCTTTTTTGTTTTTTAAGTTTGCTGAGCTCTTTGTGTATTTTAGTTATTAGTCTCTTGTCTGATGTATAGCATGTGAATATCTTCTCCTATTCGGCGAGGGTCTCATTGTTTGTGTGATAGTTTCTTTTGCTGTGCAGAAGCTTTTCAATTTGATGTAGTCCCATTGATTTGTTTCTGCTTTAGTCTTCCTTGCAATTGGGTTTATATGATCAAAGATGCCCTTGAGGTTTAGGTGGGAAAGGAGTGTGGACAACATACTATATGATACAACTGACGAACATGGGTCCTGATATTGTGGCAGCTTGGAACATTTCTACTTGTGACCACAGAATGTGAGTTCATATCTAGAGGGATACAGTGGTCACATAGGCTCCTAAGCTGAATATGGAGCCTGACCAAATCAAATAGATGGGGTTTACAGTAAAAAATATTTATACCTCTTTCCCATATTAGGGAGTTACTCTTTTACCTGATTCAGCTTTATGGTCCTTTTTCCAACCATGACATAATCTCCCTAGATAATAACTTGGATCCGCCTGTATACCAGATTTCAGGCTCAGGGAAAAATATAGCCACAGGCCCTTTGGAATATGTCTAAAATATGCCTACTAGCTATCTAAAAACAGAGTACCCCAAAATCTTCATCTGCACTGTTCCATCCTTTAAGTTCATGATTTATCAACAAATTGTTTGTCTTTGTATGTTAACTCTTTTTTCAGCCACCAGGTTCCAGATGTTAGCAGGATGCCAACCACACTTTCATGAATGGACAACCCCATCAATGTGTCCTGGAGCTCAGCTTCCCCAGAGCCCAACCCTACTAGGGAAAGAGAAAGGCAGGCTGAAAGTATGGATCGACCTGTCAACGCCCATGTTCAGTGGGGAAGCAATTACAGAAGCCATACCTTCCACCTTCTGCATCCCACAATGACCTTGGGTCCATAGTCCCAGAGGGATAAAGAATAGGAAAGCTATCAGGGGAGGGGAGGGGATGAGATATGGAGTTCTGGTGGTGGGAATTGTGTAAAGTTGTACCCCTCTTATCCTATGGTTTTGTCAATGTTTCCTTTTGATAAATAAATAAATGTAAATAGAAGAAAAAATACATATATTGTACATGTTTAGTCAATTGGCCTCACCCAGGGCACATATATATTCATATTTAGCACAGGAACCTATGTATTTTCTGAGTTTCCATCAGTCTGACCTCATAGTTCATGGTCATAGAACATTCTAGGCTGCACTCACTTCAAGATCATGTTTTCCTGACTGGAAGGATAGGATGACCTAGCCTCCCTTGAGAGAGTGGGTAGTCCCTACCATCGTTGCTTCATAACTAGGGCAAGGTCCTGGAGAGGCCCACATGAAGACTTACACTGACATTCCTAATGGAAATTACCAATGGTTGTGGAGAGAGGAAGTGATTAGATGTCTAAGGCCATGATACGTATGTGGGAATCTGCTGGCACTCCCATGGGTGGCCTCACAACTGAGGTAGCTGCTGGCTTTCCCATCACCGACTCTAGTGATCGTATGATGCAGGAAGAACAGCCAAGATAAATTCAGGTATGAACTTCCAATTTATTTGGAGAAAGACAAAGCTTATATAGCAAAGTGGAACAAAGAACATTTTTCACATATGTCAGTAATCATAGGTTTTCAAAAGGTCAGTACCCCTATGGTGGGGAGAGCTAGGAATGATGAGAATTGATGAGATACCAAAAGGTCAAGGCAATTAGTTTCCATGATGCAAGAGATGTTAATTATCTAAAGGTATTAAGAAAAACATGGTGGTTAAACCAGTAGAGTGAGATAAAGCAGAGAAGGGCAGAGTCTGATGTGAATCATGGTGATCAAAGAATCTGAGAAGTAAGGTGTGGGGGTATCACTGTTAAGTTACTGGCAAGGTAGTGATGGAGTGTATACTTTCTATGTGATCAAAAGATGGTGAACTTATAGTGAACATAGTGAACTTTAAGTGAACTTTCAAGCAGGCAACCACTTGGTTTGCAGCAGAGGACTGAGTTAAGTGTTAGAGGTTGCAGGCCTCTGTGAAGCCTGGGAGACTGACAAGAGGAAACTGAGTCAGGAAAGGTTTTCCCTCCAAGCTCTATCCTTGAAAGGGAGAGACTGACAGGGTGGTGTCTTTTCAGACCTCCATCTCAAGGATGGGGGAGTTCCACTATGCTCTACCATGCTTTCACATAATCCCACAGGAATCCAAGGATTATCTGACTAGGTTCCTAGGTAATGGGGTAGCCTGATATTGACCCAAAAGGCCATCATGAAGTAAATGAGTCTCCTGTCATTTTCCACTTTTTATTTTTTATTTTCTATTTATTTGGAATGTGAAATTTACTTATTTTTTTAGTCATTTGTTATTATTTTTTATTTTTATTTATAAAAAGGAAGCACTAACAAAAAACACAAGATAAGAGAAACACAAATCTGCTGGGAAATTGTGCAGATGCAGTCACATCTGCCATGCTGTCCCCTCAGGCTACTGCTAGTTCCCGTGAGAGTTGGGACATTCTCGGAGTGCCTGTTTCGCCATGATGTGCCCTCAGGGCATTGTCTATTTCCCCGCAATATTTGGAGTGCTTTGGTCACTCCTCCCCCTTCCCATTCTCATGAGAGTTATTATCCTATCCTGGAGTGCTATGGTTACTCCTCCCCCTTCCCATTCTCGCAAAAGCTGCTCCTATAAAAGCCCTTCTTTTTCCACACCTCACTCTCTTGCCAGCGCTTCACTTCAGTGTTCAGACGCAGGAAAGGTTACTGCATGAGGCAGCCATTTTCGCTACCTCCATGTGGCCCAGCCTGCTTCTCTAGCACCCAACTCTGAGGTGCCAGCGCAAATAAAGATTTGTGTTCCCTCTTCGCTCCGGACCTCCTCTCTCTCTTCTCCGCGGCACACAACAACACAAATCCACACAATTCCCACTACAAGAACTCTGTATCCCATCCCCTCCCCTGAAAGCTTTCCTATTCTTTATCCCTCTGGGAGTATGGACCCAGGGTCATTATGGGGTGCAGAAGGTGGAAGGTCTGGCTTTAGTAATTGCTTCCCCACTGAACATGGTCGTTGACAGTTTGATCCATACTCCCAGCCTGTCTCTCTCTTTCCTTAGTGGCGCAGGGTTCTGGGTAAGTGGGGCTCTAGGACTCATTGGTGGGGTCATCAGCCCAGCAATGTCCAGTTGACATAATCTTAGCATCTGGAACCCGGTGGCTGAAAAAAGAGTTAACATATAAAGCCAAACAAATTGTTGACTAATCATGAACCTAAAAGCTGGAATAGTTCAGATGAATAGTAGGGTGGCCTTCATTTTCTGGATAGTTAGTAGGTCTATTTTAGTTAAATTCCAAAGGGCCCATGACTATACTAGTTTTTTTCCCCTGAACCTGACATCTGATAGGCATGTGGATCCAAGTTATTGTCTGGGAAGATGATGTCATGGCTGCAAAAAGGACCAGAAAGCTGGATCAGGCAATAGAGTAGCTCCCAAATACGGGAAAGGTGTATAAATATTAGTGACTGTAAATCCCATCGATTTGATCTGATTCGGGGCCCATATTCAGCTTAGGAGCCTATGTGACCTCTGCATCCCTATAGATCTATTCTCACATTCTTTGGTCATTAGTAGGAAGATTTCAAGTTACCTCAATTTCAGTACCCATCTTCCTCGGGTGGAACACATAATATGTGTCCAGCCTCCCTTCGAAGGATGGAATATTCTCAACCATAGTTACTCCACTTTGAGGGCAAGGTCCTATGGGGGCCCACAAAGGGTTCTATTTTGTTGATCCTGATAGAGATGACCAGTAACAGTGGAGAGAGGGATCCATTCAAGATCTAGGCCCATCATGTCTGTTTAGGAATCTCAGGACTCCTCGACTAGGGCCCCATATAATGGGGTGGCTTGATAGTGACTAAAGAGTCATGGCTAAAGTATGCCAGTCTCTTGCCCTTATTCAGCTTTTGCAGTCCTTACTTTGATAAGGATAGCTTGGGAGTGAGTGAGGTAAGTACAGTAGGAAGTAGGTGAGGAGGGTATCTAAGTCTAAATAGACATTCTTCTATTAGGAACTTTATGTTGTCTCTTTTTTTAAATTTTATTTATAAAAAGGAAACACTGACAAAATCATAGGATAAGAGGGGTACAACTTCACATAATTCCCAACTCCAGAACTCTGTATTCCATCCCATCCCTTGATAGTTTTCCTATTCTTTAACCCTCTGGGAGTATGGACCCAAGGTAATTGTGGGATGCAGAGAGTGGAAGGTCTGGCTTCTCTAATTGCTTCCCCGTTGAACATGGGCGTTGACAGGTTGATCCATACTCCCAGCCTGCCTCTCTCTTTCACTAGTGGGGTGGTTTTCTGGGTAATAGGAGCTACAGGACACATTGATGGGGTTTTCTGTCCAGGAATTCTGGTTCGAATCCTGCTAGCATCTGGAACCTGGGGGCTGAAAAGAGAGTTAACATACAAAGCCAAACAAATTGTTGATCAATCATAAACTTAAAGGATGGAATAGTGCAGATGAAGTGTTGGGTGAGTCTTTCTTTTGTAGATAGCTAGTAGGCCTATTTTAGTTATATTTCAAAGGCCCTGTAAATTTTTTAGTAAATTTTTCCCTCTCTTTTTTTTGGGGGGGGAGTTTAGAATGAAGAAAGAAGAGGGAAATGAGACAAGTACATATAATAATAATAATAATAATAATAATAATAATGGGACATTTGGTGGCAGACTTGGTTAAATGCACACATTACAGTATGCAAGGACTGGGGTTCAAGCCTCTGGTCCCCATCTGCCAGGTGAAAGCTTCATGAGTGATGAAGCAGGGATGCAGGTGTTTTTTTCTGTCCCTCTCTATCTCCCACTCCCCTCTCAATTTCTCTCTGTCTCTATTCAATAATAAAAATTAAAAACATTAAATAATAATAAAATACAATAGAATAAAAACCCTGGGAGTCGAGCAGTAGCATAGCGGGTTAAGCACACATAGCGCGAAGCGCAGGGACTAGCATAAGGATCCTGGTTCAAGCCCCTGGCTCCCCACCTGCAGGGGAGTAACTTCACAGGTTGTGAAGCAGGTCTGCAGGTGTCTATCTTTCTCTCTCCCTCTCTGTCTTCCCCTCCTCTCTCCATTTCTCTCTGTCCTGTCTAACAATGACAACATAAACAAGAACAACAATAATAGCTACAACAACAATAAAACAACAAGGGAAACAAAAGGGAAAATAAATAAAATTTAAAAAATAAAAAAAACAACCCTAACAGTCTGTCTGCAGCTATGACTGCCCCACATTGGCTTCACACAGCCTTGTCCCTTTCCCTTCCCAAACCAAGCAAAAACAAACAATTATAAGAAGCAACTATGAAACTCCAGATATATATCAAGGAATATAGGCAATCTTTCCCAGGCAAGGCTGAGGCCCTGATTGACCAGGTATTCTGTCACTCAGATAGAGCTCCAACCCCTTCATAAAGGAAAACAAAAAAGGTTGGCTTGGAGAGATATTCTCCTCCCTGAATGACACTCCTGTTGAGTCAGGAATCTTGATTTAAAAAAAATTAGGTTCACAGGAAGCCTTCTGATGGCAGCTGGCTCAGGAGTTGGTTTTGGGGTTGGTGGAGTAAGTGCAGAAATAGCCAAGCCAAAATTCCTTTTTCCTTTGTCCTTTCAGCCTCTGTTTGCCAGCCCAAGAGTTGGTTATAGGAGCGTTCTGTGGTGTCACCCTGGCCACCCCTTACTCTCCCCCTCCACCACTGGCCCCAAAATCCTAACCTCACCCAAGATTCCCAGGATGAAAACAGCTTCCTTGTAGAGCTCACAACAGGTGTTGTCTTCAAGCCGCCATCTTGGCTTCACCTCCCTTCAGTCTAAATTTTAAAGATATCTTCAATGAAACAGATACAATTACAAAGAAGACTGAATAAAAATAAACCAATGGGACTACATAAAATTTAATGGCTTCTTCACAGCCAAAGAAAATATCACACAAAAAAAGAGACCCCTCCTAGAATAGGAGAAGATGCTACATATCAGACAAGAGGCTAATAACCAAAATATATAAAGAGCACTCCAAATTCAACAAAAAGAAAACAAATGACCCCATCCAAAAATGGGGAGAGGACATGGACAGAATATTCACCACAGAAGAGATCCAAAAGGATGAGAAACACATGAAAGAATACTCCAGATCATTGATTGTCAGAGAAATGCAAATAAAGAAAACATAAGATACCACTACACTCCTGTGAGAATGTCATACACCAGAAAATATAGCATCAAAAATAGCTGGAGAGGTTATGGGGAGAAATAAAACCTCCTGCACTGCTGGTGGGAATGTAAATTAGTCCAACCCTTGTGAAGAGATGACTGGAGATTTCTCAAAAGCCTAGAGTGGACCTACTCTATGACCTTGCAATTCCTATCCTGGGGATATATCCTAAGGAGCCAAACATAACTATCCAGAAATATTTGTTGTGTATACCTGTGTTCATAACAGCACAATTTGTAATAGCCAAAGCCTGGAAGCAACTCAGGTGTCCATCAATGGATGAGTGTCTGAGCAAGTAGTTATATATATGAATACTACTCAGCTATTAAAAATGATGATTACACCTTCTTCACCCCATCTTGGATGAAGCTTGAAGAAATCATGTTAAGTGACATAAGTCAGTAAGAGAAAATGAATATGGGATGACCTCATTTATAGACAAAGTTGAGAAACAAGATCAAAAGAGAAAACACAAAGCAGAACTTGGACTGGAGTCTGTGTATTGCACTAAAGTAAAAGACTCTGGGGTGGGAGGGGGTGAGGATTCAGGTCTAGGAACATGATGGCAGAGGACCTAATGGCTGTTGTATTGCTATGTGTATAACTGGGAAATGTTATGCATGTATACACTATTGTATGTACTGTTGAGTTTAAAACATTAGTACTTCAATTTAAAAAAGAGGATAAAAAAGAAAAGATTGAGCTCCAAGCCCATGTTCACAACTGCCAACGTCCTAGGCTGAACTCACTTTAGAACCACTCTTATATTTATTTGAGGAGTCTTCTCCTTTTTTTTTCTTTTAAGTGAGTCTGGGTAGAGGTTTGTCAATCTTGTTTGACTTTTTCAAGAACCAACATTTGGCTTCACTGATCTTTTGAATGATCCTCTTATTTTCTATGTTGCTCTAATTTTAGTGATTTCTGTCCTTCTGGTTGTTTTAGGGTTCCTGTATTCCTCTTCCTCTAAGTCCTCTAATGTGTGATTGTATGGCTATGAGTTTCCCTCTCAATACTGCTTTAGCTGTGTCCCAAATATTTTGATAACTTGTGTCTTCATTTTCATTTGTTTCCAGGAACATTTGAATTTCTTGCTTGAGTGCCTCTCTGACCCAATGGTTCTTAAGCAGCATGCTGTTGAGTCTCCAAATTTTGTGACTTTTAGTAATTTTCTGTTTGTTGTTGAATGTTAGCTTTGCTCCACTGTGGTCTGAGAAGATACTTGGGATGATTTCAATGCTTTTGAATTTGTTGATACTGTCTTTGTGGCCTAACATGTGGTCTATCCTTGAGGATGTGCTGTATGGATTTGAAAAGTATGTGTATTCCAGTTTTTTGGGGTGAAGAACTTTGAAAATGTCCAGGAGATCAAGTCTGCCTATATCTTCATTTAATTCTCTTGTTTCTTTGTTGATTCTCTGCTTTGTTGATGTGTCTTAGAGTGAGAGTGGGGTGTTGAAGTATCCCACTCTTATTGTATTACTATTGGTGTATTTTTGCAGTCTGGAGAACTCTTACAAGGCTAGAGATGGACTTTAAATATGACCCAATAATTCCTCTCCTGGGAATATACCCCAAGGACTCCATAACACCCAACCAAAAATATATGTGTACATCTATGTTCATAGCAGCATAATTCATAATAGCTAAAACCTGGAAGAAACCCAGGTGCCCAACAACAGATGTGTGGCTGAGAAAGCTGTGGTATATATACACAATGGAATACTATGCAGCTATTAAGAACATTGAACCCACCTTCTCTGTCCCATCTTAGATGGAGCTAGAAGGAATTACGTTAAGTCAGCTAAGTCAGAAAGATAAAGACGATTATGAGATGAAACCAATCATAAACAGAAGTTGAGGAGGAATGACAGAAAGGGAACCTCAAAGCAGGATCTGTCTAAATTTGTAGTAGGGCACCAAAGTAAGAACCCTGGGTGGAGAGTGAAGGTAGATGTTCATCTTTCATGGGGTGGGGGGGTGAATGGAATGGGGCACAGTCTTTTGGTGGTGGGAATAATGTTTATGTACACTCCTATTAATCTGTAATCATATAAATCACTATTAAGTAATATGAGAGGGGAAAAACTGATTGAATGTCTCAAACTTTTTAAAGCACAGACTTAGTCCTTTTAATACATAGGCTGAGTCTTTGATATGTTGAGTCTCTTAAAGCTTAAAAGCTTTGTCCAGGAAGTCGAGCGGTAGCGCAACAGGTTAAACGCACTGTGGCGCAAAACGCAAGGACTGGCAAGGATCCTGGTTCGAGCCCCCGGCTCCCCACCTGCAAGGGAGTTGCTTCACAGGTGGTGAAGCAGGTCTGCAGTTGTCTATCTTTCTCTCCCTCTTTCTGTCTTCCACTCCTCTCTCCATTTCTCTCTGTCCTATCCAACAACGAGGACATCAACAACAATAAAAACAACAAGGACAACAAAAAGGAAATAAATAAATAAATTTTTTTTAAAGACAAAAAAATACCTTTAAAAAAAGCTTAGTCCAGGGAGAACAAAATCAACCGGTGGTATAGCTATATGCAATAATGTCAAAGGACATAAAATATGGTGATGGTGTGTATAATACAACATATCCTAACAAAGGGATTTTTCAAAGTTAACCCAATTGCCAAACAATGTGATAATTGTAATAACTATCTATTGTCTTCTTAAACCCTAAGACAACAGGAATCTCCCACTTCCTCTACAGAGCCTATGTGTCTCCTAATCCTGGAACGTCTGGGGTGGGGCTCACTTTCCTTCATGCTTCTTTCAAGTCATACCAAATGATATTGCATCTGCCGATTCCAATCTAATCAATACAATGAGTACCATCTCGGCATGCTTCACTTCAGACTGTGTACAGAGACATCAGGCATGGGATGCCAACCCTTCACCTTCATCACTCAGATGAGACCTTTCATTTCATGGTATTTTCTAATTCCATTCCAGGAGGTTCACTTCCTAACAAAGTCCCAAAACCTAGATATAGGCCAGGTCCTCGAAGATAGAGCATATGTTCATATGTATCCACAAATTAGGGCAAAATATATACCCGCAAAAACACACAATAGTCTGTAGTGAGTCAGTATAAAGTTCATAATGAAATAGTGTCCACTTAGACTTAGATACCCTCCTCACCTACTTCCTATTACAGTTCTCTCACTCACTCCAAAGCCAACCTTATCAAAGCAAGGACAGCAAAAGTTGAATAAGAGCAGGAGACTGGCTCACTTTAATAATGACTCTTTCGTCACTATCAGGCCACCCCATCAGCTGGGGCCCTAATCGGGAAGTTCTGAGAGTCCCAAACAGACTTGATGGGCCCAGACCTTGAATAAATCCCTCTCTCCATCATTACTAGTCATTTCTATTGGGAACAATAAAATAAACCCCTTTGTGGGCCCCCGTAGGACCTTGCCCTCAACTTGGATCAACAATGGTAGAGAATGTTCCATCCTCCCTTCTGAGGATGGAAAACATACTCTATGCTACACCTGAGGAAGATGGGTTGATATTGGTGCAGCATGGAATGTTCCTACTCATTACCACAGAATGTGAGCTCAGATCTAGAGGGATGCAGAGGTCACACAGGCTCCTAAGCTAATTATGGGCTCCAGAGCACATCAAATCCATGAAGTTTACAGTCAACAATATTTATACACCTTTCCCATATTAGGGAGCTACTCTCTTATCTGATCCAACTTTCTGGTCCTTTTCCCAGCCATGACATCATCTCCCCAGACAATAATTAGGACCCACCTGCATATCAGATTTCAGGCTCAGGAAAAAAACAAAACAAAACAAAACAAAACAAATACTAGTATAGCTACAGGTCCTTTGAAATATAACTAAAATATGCCTACTAGCTATCTACAAAATGGAGGACCCCCCCAACACTTCATCTGTACTATTCCAGCCTTTAGGTCCATGATTGTTCAACAATTTGTTTGGCTTTGTATGTTAACTCTCTTTTCAGCCACCAGGTTCCAGATGCTAGCAGGATGTGACCAGACTTCCCTGGACAGACAACCCCACCATTGTGCCTTAGAGCTCAGCTTCCCCAGAGCCCTTCCCCACTATGGAAAGAAAGAGACAGGCTGAAAGTATGGATTAACCTGTCAATACCCATGTTCAGTGGAGAAGCTATTACAGAAGCCAGACCTTCAACCTTCTGCATCCCACAGTGATTTTGGGTCCATACTCCCAGAGGGTTAAAGAATAGGAAAGCTATCAGGGGAGTGGATGAGATACGGTGGTGGAAATTGTGCGAAGTTGTACCCCTCTTATCCTATGGTTTTGTTAATGTTTCCTTTTTATAAATAAAAAATTCAAAAGGTCTTTAACTATTTCTCAAAAGTACTTACTTGTTTAATGTATAAAATGTTCTATAAAAAGAAAAAAAAGAAAGTAGATATCTTAGTTATTTACTTTTGTATAGGCAATTGAGTAGATAAAGTGTTTGGGGGAGGTGAATAGTAGTATAATTTGGTATCTCAGCATAAGATATCATTAGATGATTTATGAAGCATTCTACTAGCATTTCAGGCTTATTATGTCTAAGTCCAATCATGGATGGCTATTAAGCCCTTTCACTTTGAGGTATATTATTGCCCCTTGTTTATGGATACATGTACACATGCACCTGTACACTCTAGGATCTAGCCTGTATCTAGTACCTGTAACTTTGTCATAAAATGTGTCATCTGAAATAGAACCAGGTAGTCCCATGTGTTAGAAAAGACATCACCAGATTAGAGGAATTGAGAGGTTGAAATCTCAGGCTTGGCATCATTAGAGTCAATCCACAGTAACAAGTCAGTAGCAGCATAATGTGGCAGTGTTGATTTAGTTGAGTTCAACAAAGGCAGTATATGCAGGTAAGGGGTCAAATAGAAGAAATGCCAAGAAATACAAAGCCCCAGAGGCTCCAAACCTAGGAGAAATACAGATTTTAAAAAGAATGAAGGGTGGAATCAAGATGGCGGCATGACTAAAACTCCTGACTTTTTCTCTGTAAAGCAGTTGCTTAAAACCTGGGAATTCCAAGTAAGGGAAAACTTTCCTGGCCAGTGGTGGAGGAAGTATACAGGAGGGTTCAAAGTGGAACCAAGGAAGTGACCTGCAGATGACATATGTGCTGGAACATTGAGCAGAGTTGTTGTGAGTTTAAAAGTATCCCTCTGTATGCCCTCCCCTGCCAGTCCCTGTTCAGGGCGTCATTTTCTGGTCCCAGTTGGGGGCACCATTTGCTGGTCTAGCTTCACAGGCTGGAGACAGATGACCAGGGACTCATGGCTGAGCTGGGAAGCAGTATCTCATTTATTAATCAGATACATAGCCTTTTATGCATCTCTTCACTGGAAGTGGCAAGCGAAAGGAAATGACTAGGAGAGGGGGCAGAGCAAAAAAAAAGAGAGCAAACAGAACATAGAAAGCTTCCATCTAACCAGTGGGGATTAAACCAATACCCTGCAGGCAGGGCGGAAACCAGGTAAAACAGTGATTATGTAAATAGACTACATCGTAAGTAATACAAGTGAATCTAATGTGATGATCAAAACAGAAGGTCTTATAAACAGAATTTAGAAGCATACCAATACTCCCCCACCACACCCCTCACTCCAAAGATGTAAGGTAACCAGCTATAGACCAAGAGGTCCCCTGTAGAGACAACCTCATTCTCAAGATTCCAGGATCAGCAGGGAGTCTTTAAAAGGAGGTGTTTTTTTTTTTTCTTTCCTCCTCCTCTTCTTTTTTTTCTCCTCAAGGGGGTTGGAACTTTTTCTGATTGGTCAACTTCCTTGACCAACCTTTTACCTCTTCTGGGGCCTGAGAATATACTGTCTTAGGTTTCTTTTCTTTTTTTCTTCCATCTAGCTTTAAAGTTCATATTTCCATTTGCAATTTTTTTTTGCTTTGTTTAGGAAGCAGGGATAGGTTTTTGATAGCCAATTTGGAATAGTTTAAACTGCAGACTGATTTTTAGGGTTTTTTTTTCCTTTTTCTTCTTTTGTTTATTTTTTTGTTCATTTTTTTTCGTTGCTGTTACTTTATTTTCCCCTTTTATTCCTTTGACTAAAATCAGGATTTGCTGTTGGTGTATATCATTTTCTGGTCATTGGCTTTGTTTTCAATTGTGGTGTTAGCATCTCCTCCTCCTCCTCCTCCTCCTTCTTCTTCTTCCTCCTCCTCCTCCTCCTCCTCTTCTTCTTTTTCTTCTTCTTCTCCTCCTCCTCCGTCTTCTTCTCCTTCTTCTTCTTCTCCTTCCCCTTCCATTCCCCTACCCTTCTCCCCCTCAACCTCCTCCTCCCCCTCCTCCTCCTCCTTCTTCTCCTTCCCCTTCCATTCCCCTATCCCTTCTTCTCCTCCCCCTCCCCCTTCCCCCCTCCTCCTCCTTCTTCTCCTCTCTCTTTCTTCCCCTCTTTTCTTTTTATGTCATTCTCTCTGATTTGAACAAAATCATAGTTTTTGCTCCTATATTTGCTGTGTTCACATGTGCTTATCTGTGACCTTCTTTCTACCCACTGGCTACATGTGTCTGTACTTACCTGTGGCT
Organism: Erinaceus europaeus; assembly: GCF_950295315.1. Lineage (NCBI taxonomy): Eukaryota > Metazoa > Chordata > Mammalia > Eulipotyphla > Erinaceidae > Erinaceus > Erinaceus europaeus. Next base: position 83,223,361 of record NC_080185.1, on the reverse strand, counting down.
TGGTGAGTTTCAGAAGAAATCCTGGTTTGTTGAGTTTTCAGGTGATTTTTTTTTCTGTTTTTTTTCCTAGTACACAGGAAAGAAGTCTAAAACGTCCACAGCCACACTTCGTGTTTTCTAAATTATATCTCTGGCATTTATCCCAGATCTGTGCACATCTAAATTTCATCTGTCATCTCTGCCATAGCTGTAGCAGTAGTTTGATTGATTTCTGTTGTTATGCCAGTAGGTGGCAGTGTGGCTACAACATTTATTTTCTCTGTTTACAGATTGTTTTGGAGAGGAGGAATGGAGATACTACCATGTGTAAATGGGTTGATTTAGTGCCTATGATGACAACCTAGAGTCACTGCCGTGTTTCAGTGTATAGTCCTACCTCTGAAAAGTGATAGCATGGAAGAACTGTTTTCTTCTGCAGGCTCAAATAAGTCATGCTTTTTAAGCCATTTGACAGGGGCTGGTTTGATCACTTAGCATTAATTATTGGGCAGATTTTCCTCTAACGCATTGATGAGCTTTTGTAAAAACCTGAATTTCCTGAATACCCTGAGATCACAGGTTAAGCACTCAGAAATTCCTCACCTGTCTGCAGGCATCAACAAGCTCAAAAGTTTAATTGCCAAGAAGATGGTGCTAGCTGCCAGCACCTCTAGCCCACACCTCTTTTCTGGCTCATGGACATCCATTCTTCCATCCATTTGTGGCTAAGTGAGTTTTTTCAGATGTTGTAGTTTGGAGAATTTTCAGTTCATAGCCATATCTAGTTGATAAGTTGAGCTATAGTATGACTGCTGCTACTCCTTTGCTATAACACACCTTGTATTGTTATTATTATTATTAATTTTTACGTGAATCTCTGCCACATTTTATATCAGTATAATTGTCACTTCATATAAAGTGAAAGTGTTGGAGCATATTCCTATTCCTTAATTCTGGGGAGAGATTGAAAAGTATAGGTAAAGGCTATTTTATTTATTATGATAAAGATAGAAGAGAGAGAGAAAGGAAGAGAGGAGATACTTTAAGCTTGCTTCACCTCTTATGAAACTTTCTCCCAGCAGGTGGGAAGTGGGGACTCAGACTAGGATTTTTTTTTTTTTTTGCCTCCAGGTTTAGGAGACCAGTTCTTCCCATTTTATTGCATAGGACAGAAAGAAATTGAGAGGCAATGGGGAGACAGAGAGGGAGAGATAAAGATGAAGACAAGCTTCATCGCTTATGAAGCTTCCCAGCTGCAGTTGAGAAGCTGGGGCTCAAAGCTAGAACTTTTCTCAGGCCCCTGCACTTAGCAATATATATGTTTAACTTGGTGCACCACCACCTGCCTCCCCACTCCCAAACCTTTGTTTTTTCATTTCAAGAATAAGTTCTTGCTTTCCTTGACCTTTTATTTTTGTTATTTATTTATTTATTTATTTATTTATTTATTTATTATATTACTTAACTACATGTCAACAGGGTTTTGAATCCACACTATTCCCACCAATAGAGTTCTGAGTCAGTCTTTTGGTACACACCAAAAAGAGGTGTGTACTTCTATGTTCATAGCAGCACAATTTATAATACCTAAAACCTGGAAGCAACCCAGGTGCCCAACACCAGATGAGTGGCTGAGAAAGCTGTGGTATATATACACAATGGAATACTATGCAGCTATCAAGAACAATGAACCCACCTTCGCTGACCCATCTTGGACAGAGCTAGAAGGAATTATGTTAAGTGAACTAAGTCAGAAAGATAAAGATGAGTATGGGATGATCCTACTCATCAACAGAAGTTGAGTAAGAAGATCTGAAAGGGAAACTAAAAGCAGGACCTGACCAAATTGTAAGTAGGGCACCAAAGTAAAAACCCTATGGTGAGGAGTAGACATACAGCTTCCTGGGACACTGGGGGGTGGGAGGGATGGGTCACAGTCTTTTGGTGGTGGGAATGGTACACTCCTAGTAAAATGTAGTCATATAAATCACTAGTTAATTAATACGAGAGGGGGAAAATTAATCGTATGTCTCAAAGTTTTTCAAAACACAAACTGAATCTTTTCAATATATAGGCTGTGTAATTGATATGCAGACTCTCTCAAAAGCCTAGACCAAGTAGATCTGAAGCAACCAATAACACAGCTATATACAAGATACTGGGTACTGTACAGCAAACCCTAACAAAAGGACTTTTCAAAGTTAACCCAATTACCAAATAATGTGATGAGAACATTAACTATCGATTGTCTTTTTGAACCCTAAGACAGCAGGAACCTCACATCTCCACGATAGAACCTCTACTTCCCCCAGTTGTGGAACCCTTGCATAGGGCCCACTTTCTCTTATGCCTCTCCCAATCCATATCAAATAATATTGCATCTGCCGATCACAACCTAACCAACACAATGATTGCCCCCTCAACATGCTTCACTTCAGACTGTGTCCAGAGACTTCACATGTGGAATGACAACCCTTCAGCTTCATTCCTCGGGTGAGACCTTTCCTTTCATAGTATACTCTAATTTCATCTCAGGTGGTTCACTTTCTAACAAAGTCCCAAAACCTAGATATACACCAGTTTCTGTGAGAGAGAGCATATGTTCACAGGTATCTGTATACTACTGCAAAATATATACCTGAAAGCATAAGTACACTAGAGTTTGCAGTGAGTACCTCCCTAACACTTCCTCTCCACTATTCCAAGCTTTGGGTCCATGATTGCTCAACAATTTGTTTGGCTTCGTATGTTAACTCTCTTTTCAGTCACCAGGTTCCAGATGTCATCAGGATGCCGGCCAGGCTTCCCTAGACTGAAGACTCCACCAATATGTCCTGGAGCTCCACTTCCCCAGAGACCCACCTTGCTAGGGAGAGAGAGAGGCAGACTGGGAGTATGGACTGACCAGTCAACGTCCATGTTCAGCGGAGAAGCAATTACAGAAGCCAGACCTTCTACCTTCTGCAGCCCACGGTGACCCTGGCCACCAGGTTCCAAATGCTACCATGATGCCAACCCAACTTCTTGGGCAGAGGACTCAGCATGTGTCTTGGCGCTCTGTCTCTCCAGGTCCCTGCCCCACTAGGGAAAGAAAGAGACAGGCTGGGAGTATTGGATAGTCCCTGCCCCACTAGGGAAAGAAAGAGACAGGCTGGGAGTATTGGATAGACCTGCCAATGCCCATGTTCAGCAGAGGAGCAGTTACAGAAGCCAGACCTTCCACCTTCTGCACCCGACAAGGATCCTGGGTCCATACTCCCAGAGGGATAAAGAATAGGGAAGTTATCAAGCCACAAAGTTGCAGATACTGTTGTTGTGGTGGTCTGGTGGCAGGCTGCACTGCGGAGAAGACAGTGGACGTCCAGAGCAAAGGGGTACACAAATCTTTATTATAGGATGGGGGGGATTGGTTCAGACCACATGGAGCCAGCCGGCAATGGCCGTCCCCACTACATGACCACGGGGGGAGAGCAGGGAGCGAGATCTCAGAGAGGGAGAGCTGAGAGCCCAGAGAGGGGGGGTTGAGGGGGCTTTTTATTGGGCGACAACCAGGGGTGATGTGTAGGGCCAGGATTGGTTGAAGGGAGCACTGCTAGGATTTCGTGGGGCGTAGTAAAACCTGGGGGCAGAGACTGCATCAGAATAACTCCTCAGCAACATCTCTTCCTATCCCTTTATATCTAAATGGACACAGTAAAGAAAAATGGAATGGAGGAGGCTTAAATGTTTTAGAGGAATGCCGTGCTCAGGTGGGAAGATGTAGGACTTTCTGTGGAGGAGGGAAGGCTTAAATGGCTGTGAACCTTGTGAGATTTATGTGTCCTCCTGTGCTCAACCCCTCTTTAGAGAGAGAGACTTACCTGGAGAGACTCATCTCATAGGTTTAAGCACAGCCTGCTCAGCCATCTTTTCACAGTATCTCTACATCTTTTCTATCTTTCTATCTAGTAATTGCATAAGATGTACAAAGTCTGTAAAAGACTATCATGGGGCAGAAACCTTTTGGGCATAAGCCTAAATGATATAACAAAATAGGAAGGGACAAGTAGGGGAGTAGTAAAAGCCAGTGTGGTGTGAAGGGAAGGATTGGTGTGTAAAGGAACATTCCCTGCTTGCGGTGGGGGAAGGGCAAGGGTACATAAAGAGGGGGAGGTGGGAGGGTATGACCCACCAAACAGAGGGGCTATTTGGCATTGTATAGTCCTCAAGGCAACAGTCTGTAATGTCTATGAATTACTCAGGATAAGTCTATGAAAAACCAGCAGCGTGAAGGGAGATAAGCTGCTTCAAAATTGTGTAAAATGTCTATAGGGTATGTCAGAAAGTCCGATACAAGTCTCAGTCCAAAGTAGATGGCTAGGGGAAGAATTGGCAGGGGATGCGACGCTGCATGAGGGAGGTCAGCCGCTGGAATTGAGGGAGGTCAGCCGCTGGAATGTTGCTTTTCTGTAGATAGCCAGCTGGAACCGCCAACACGTGACAGGCAGGTCAGAAGCAGGAACGGCAACCAGGCATGAAGAAAGTTCTGTCCTTGGAGTCTGTGTATCAGGTTGTTCAGATCGCGTTGAGTGACATCTAGGGTTTCAGGGGGTGTGCCACGGTAGTCGTGCCATCTAGTGGGTGACGTCAGGGTGTGCAGGGGTTCAGATGGTTTTTCCGGGATTCCTGTGAAAGAAACACAAACAATCTGCTTCTCGTGGTTAGTTTGAACTTGTAACAAGTTATAGGTTTGTTATAGTTGATACCTCGATGATTATAATTGGTTTAGAATCTCTTTATGATTTTATTTAAAGGTCATCTAATGTGACCTCCTGTAGCAGCCTCTACCGCAGGATCTTGAGACCAATTTTAGCTAAAATATGTATTTTAAACAGACTCAAATTGCTTAGAGAGTTAATGCATATTTGTGACAATGATTTTAACGTTTACAGTGCCAGATTGATGCCAGATCTGTTGTGGATTAATTTCCACAAGACAGTTTACAGGGCACCTTTGGGGGCCCTTCAAAGGTGTCCTGTATATAAAATTTATATAGTTTAGTTTTGGGAATGAATAGTCACGTTGAACATTTAGACTTTTACCTAAATAGTAAGTTACCTTAACAAATTAATTTTTACCTTGTCTGGTAAAAGTGTAGCTGTAGGGTTACACTTTTGACCGTTAAGTTAGTGTTACCAAACTTGAGACATACCCATAAACATTTAGTTATAACAAACTGGAGGAAAAAGAACTTTTGTTATAAAAACACATTATTTAAAAACAAATTTAAATCTGTCATTAGTCACACAGTTTAAGACTAAACACTTACATATATACCAAAAATATATATAAAAATCAAAAGAGGGAGAAAGAAAAAAAAATTTGGAATGTTTCTGGACATCTCCAGAAACTTTGGCTGCATCCAGCATTTTTATATAAAGCCAATTACCTTTTAGAGTACTCCAAGCAGATGGGTCATGCAAAAAAATTTTTTTTCATTCAACACACTCACTCACTAAAACAAGTGGCCAGTTATAACATAAGACATACAGGGAAAGGGTAGGAGAGAGGTCTCTGTGAGCCAGATTTTGTAGGTTCTGCCATGTCATATTACGGGTCCTGGGATGTATCCTGCATCTGGTCCTCTTGTAGTATTTCTTGTTCTTCAGGAATAACAGCGCCATCCTGCGGGTATTGTCGGACATGGTGGGCAGGAACCCAGACAGGTTTAGAGAAATTTTGAGGGAAAATGCATGCGAAACCCCTTCCCATGGTCAATAATGGGTCAGGCCCTTTCCAAATTTTATCTAGTGGGTCTCTCCATTTGACCTTAATAGATGGGAGGGTAGATGGTGTTTGCCAGTGAAGAACAATAGGGGGTAAGGCCAAGTTATTGTAAATATTAAAGAGATTTAACGTAGTTAAGGCTTTTGCTAGCTGGATATTGGGGGGATATGTTCTTCCTTTATCTTTATTTAGTTGAGCCTTCAGAGTTTGATGGGCCCTCTCGACAATGCCTTGTCCCTGTGGATTGTAGGGAATGCCCGTGGTATGAGTAATATTCCAGAGGGAACAAAAATCTTTAAATTGTTTGCTTGTAAACATAGGTGCATTGTCTGTTTTAAATAATAATGGGACCCCCATAACGGCAAAACAAGAGAGCATATGGCTTACAAGCTTTTTAGCACTTTCTCCTATCTGAGCTGTAGCCCACATAAATTTAGAAAAGGTATCAATTGAGACAAACACATATTTTTGTTTGCCAAAGTTTGGTATGTGGGTGACATCAATTTGCCAAATAGCATTAGCTTTTAAACCTCGGGGGTTAACCCCAAGGGTCTGAATAGCAGGTGTCTTTATGAGACTTGCACAAGAAGAGCATGTAGCGAGGATATGCTTTAACTGTGGTACAGGAACATCAGGGAATCGAGCTCGAAGGCCTTTAAGATTAACATCGGTTAGAGAATGAAAATTAGCAGGATCAGAGACAGAGACGGGGAAAGTTCCTGTGGAGGCAAGGCGGTCAACTGCGGCATTCCCTTCAGACAGGGAACCAGGAAGAGGACTGTGGGAACGAAGGTGTTGAATATACAGTGGTTGGGTTCGAGAACAGAGCATAGAGGCGATTTGAATCAAGAGAGGGGAAAGTGGGTTGTCATCAATTTTCACATAAGAACGAGCAAGCCATGGAAGTAAGTTAACAGTATACACACTGTCAGAAAAAAGGTTGAAGGATTCTGGTACAGCTTTTAGTGCAAGGAAAACAGCATAAAGTTCTTTGTACTGAGCGGAATTCTCAGGAAGCTCAGTAAAGAGAGGTTTAGGAGATTGTTTGTCTGGGTAATATATAAGGGCAGCAGCTCCCCTTTTTCCGCCATCAGTAAAGATTGTAGGAGCAGAGGGAATGGGATCCCGAGAGAAAAGTTTAGGTGCTAGTAGAGGCAGAAGAGGTAAAGAAGCTATCAATTTATTAGAAGGAAAATGGTTATCTATTTGTCCTGAAAACCCCACGAAGATTATGGCAAAGTGGGAATGATGGCGTATAAGCCACTCTGTATCTGTGAGAGAAAAGGGCAGAATGATTAAATCCGGTTCTTTCCCTAAGATCTGCACAGACCTATTTCTCCCTTGGTGAACCATGAATGCTAACGCGTCTATCTCAGTGAGGAGTCTTGGAGCTCCTCCTACTGGCATGTGAAGCCATTCGAGAACCCCATGGTCTTGCCACAGTGCCCCTACTACTGTGGGGGTGGAGTTGAAGATTAGAAGGTTTACCGGAGAGGAGGGGGAGAATCGAACAAGGTGCATGTCCTGGAGGGCCTGGTTAACCCTTTCCAGTGCCAAGCAGGCCTCAGGAGTTAACTTACGTTTTGAAGAGGGCTGTTTGTTTCCTTTCAACAGGTCAAACAGTGGTTGGTGGCAGCATGTGGGCAGATATAGATACTGCCTAAGCCAATTTAAATTTCCTAGAAAACTTTGTAAAGAAGCAAGAGTAAGGTTAGAAGGGAAGGTAACATTAGGTTTTAAGGGACGAATTTGCATTAGAGAAATCTCTGAACCTAGGAAGGATATTGGAGGGATTAGCTGTATCTTCTCAGGGGCTACATTAAGGCTGCTTTTCTTTAATGCAGGAATGAGAAAATCACGTAAGGCATAGAGATCTGTATCTGATTTTCCCCATATTAAAATATCATCTGTATAATGAAAAATATTAAGGCCCTTATGAATATATGGGACAAGGGCAGATTTAACAGTCTCCTGACAAATAGTAGGACTATTGGCCATTCCCTGGGACAGCACCACCCATTCAAATCTATCAGCAAGACTGGCGTTATTAATAGATGGAACAGAGAAGGCAAAATGTTTACAATCTTGCGGATGCAAGGGGATAGAGAAAAAACAATCTTGTATATCAATAGCTATGATTGGAATTCCCGTGGGAATTGCAGAAGCAAGAGGCAAACCCCTTTGGGGGGATCCCCAGACCTGCATGGTTTTATTTACTGCACAGAGATCTTGAAGGAGGCACCATTTTCCCGAGCGCTTTTTAATCACAAAGACAGGAGTATTCCATGGGCTTTGAGAATGACAAATGTGTCCCAAGGACAACTGCTCTCGGACGAGCTCTTTTAAAATTTTTAGCTTATCCCTAGGTAAAGGCCACTGTTCCACCCAGACAGGCTCATTAGAAAGCCAGCTTAAGCGGGGTGTTTGGCTACGAACAGTGGCATTTAGTATTGGGGGTGCTGAATAGACCTGGTATCATGGGAATGAGTTTTACGCTCTGCAGAGGCGTCTGTGGATATCCTAACGTCAAGACATTCCAGAAGATCCCTGCCCAGTAAGTTGGTGCTAATATTAGCTACCAAAGGGCGGAAGTGTCTGGTAGAACCTTCTGGGTCTTCCCACATGAGCGAGTCTCGTGTGCAAAATGCTCTGGTCATCCCTCCTATTCCATGTATACTGGGTCCAGGGATAAATTCCCAATCTTGGGGAACCTCTTCTTGCCTTAAAATCGTCTTTTCTGCCCCTGTGTCAATCAAAAATTTAAAAGGAATATTGCCAATCTTTACTGTCATAGAAGGGTGGCCCCATTCTAGAACAGGAGTGGTCCACAAAATCTCAGGCCCCGAATTTGTAACATTCAGGGGCGAACTATCTTTATGAAATTGGGACCAACAATCTCTCTTCCAATGAAACCCCTTACGACATTTTGGACAAACAGTACGTGGTCTCTGGCTCCCTGACTGAAAGCGGGGTTTCTCTGGCTGGAGGCGTGGTTTCCCTGACTGGAGGCGTGGTTGCAACTTATCAGGACATTGGTTATGCCAATGTCCTTGGTGACCGCACTGAAAGCAGGCCCCGTTTTGCTTACGTGGGGCAACTGCATAGACCTGTGTCATAGCGGGTGCCCCATAATTGCCTGATGTAAGTTCCTGTGTTGCTAGAATCCAGTTATCTGGGTGTAGGTGTTTAAGGTTAAGGCATACCTGACGGAATTATGGTGTCATGCCTTCCCAGACAATAGAGCGTAGGAGTAGTGTGCGGACATCAGGATTATAAACCTTTCTCTCTAAGCTTCTCTTCACCCTTGAGATGAAGCTCGCCAATGATTCATCAGAGCCTTGGTGAAAAGAGTTAATGGGAGCTGATGAATCTACATCGGGTGGGGTCACCCTTTCCCATGCTTGTGTTGCACAGATGCGTACCTGTTCAAAATAACCGGTTGGAAACCTGGCTTCTGCCTGCTGAGCTCCAGATTCATAAGCTCCTGTTCCAAACAAAGCATCAGAATTCCATTCTACCTGCTTGTTACTATTTTACTGCAATTGTCTAGAGCACTCATCGCGGAAGCATGCCTGCCACTGAAGATAGAGTGGGTCTGGGAGTGCAGCACGAGCCAGATCTTTCCAGTCTTGTGGTGTATTGAGATGCTGGTAAAAGCTCCTTAAGATGGACTTGGTCCATGGAGAATGCATATCGTCCTCCCTGACTGCTTGCCTGAGTGTTCCAAAATCTTTAGAGGAATATGGCTGCCACGGCTGAGGGTTTTGTTTAGAAGGGGCCAAGTTTACCGGGAACGTGTGGATTTGGTCCGATGGCGCGGGAGAGGGAGCTACAGAAGTGGAAAGTGCCGTAGAAACTGCTGTAGTGGCTGCAGGGCAGACTAAACGCATATCTACGGGGACAGAGCTCCCGGGGTGGACTGCACATGGTTTAAAGTCCTTAAATGCTGAAAAAATATCCTTTAGCTCTCATATCTCAGCAACTAGGTCCCTTAATGGTGATGTATCAGCAGGGGGCGGGGTCAGGGACGAGGAAGACTCAGGCAGAGCTGAAACCCACAGCGGCAGGGGCCGGGGGCGGGATCAGGAACGCAGAAGCTGCAGGCGGAGCTGAAACCGGGGCGGCAGGGGCAGGGGGGGGTTCAGGGACGCAGAATCCTCAGGTGGAGCTGAAACCGGGGCGGCAGGGGCCGGGGGCGGGGTCAGGAACACGGAAGCTGCAGGCGGAGATGAAATCAGGGCGGCAGGGGCAGGGGGGGGTTCAGGGTCGCAGAAACCTCAGGTGGAGCTGAAACCGGGGTGGCAGGGGGCGGGGTCAGAGGAGGAGCGTCCGAACACGTGTGCCTGTCTGTGGGAACAGAATTCTTGGGTTTAGCCGCTGATCGCTTAGGACATCTAAGTCTTAAGCACATGTGATTTAACTCTCGTACCTCAGCCTCAAGGTCACTTATCCTTATGGCATACCACGTTTTACATATCTTGAAAGTGGTGACCACAGTTAAAAAAAATCCAAGGGGTAGCGAAAATTAAACCTTTTATGACAGCGCGAATCTGTCCCAGGTCAAGAGATAATGACTGGGACACCTCCTCATAAAACGAAAAATTTCCCATGGTGGAGGGAAACGCGGGGCCACAGAAATGAGCAGATGCCACTTACCTGTGTCTGGGCAGTTTCGGGGACCTCAGGCCAGGCGTGGTGTGGGTACGGAACACGATGGGTGCCAGATGTTGTTGTGGTGGTCTGGTGTCAGGCTGCACCGCGGAGAAGAGAGTGGACGTCCAGAGCAAAGGGGTACACAAATCTTTATTATAGGATGGGGGGTTGGTTTAGACCACGTGGAGCCAGCCAGCAATGGCCGTCCCCACTACCTGACCACGGGGGGAGAGCAGGGAGCGAGATCTCAGAGAGGGAGAGCTGAGAGCCCAGAGGGGGGGGGTGAGGGGGCTTTTTATTGGGCGACAACCAGGGGTGACGTGTAGGGCCAGGATTGGTTGAAGGGGGCACTGCTAGGATTTCGTGGGGTGTAGTAAAACCTGGGGGCAGAGACTGCATCAGAATAAATCCTCAGCAACAGATACGATCATGATTCCATCCTGACTTCCCTGGGCAAATGACCTCACTGATGTATCCCAGAATCTCACCTCTCCAAATCCCTACCCCACCAGGGAAAGAGAAACAGGCTGGGAGTATGGATCGACCTGCCAATTCCCATGTCCAGCTGAGAAGCTATTACAGAAGCCAGAACTCCCACCTTCTATACCCCAGAAAGAACTTTGGTCCATACTCGCAGGAGAGAAATGTTAGTGGAAGATGACCAGAGGACTCTGAACTCTAACTCCATCAGGACCAGGAGAGAGAAGAGGAAAATAGGAAGGACATTTGGAAGTAGTAATAGGTATGAGTGTGACTTGGAAGGGAAGACAGGACCATAGAAAAAATTTTAAATATATATTCACAAATACTTATAGGAATAATAATCAACCCATACCTGCAACCTTAGCAGAGCTATTGTAGTTTCTAGTGGTGGAAATGGTGGAGAATTATACCCCTGTTATCTTATTATTTTGTAAATCAATATTAGGCCACTAATAAAATTTCAAAAAAAAAAATAATAATAATAAAAGAATAAGTTCTTGCTTTCCTTGACCTTTTATTTTTGTTATTTATTTATTTATTTTTATATTACTTAGCTACATGTCAACAGGGGTTTTAATCCACACTATTCCCACCAATAGAGTTCTGAGACAGTCTCCTCACTGCAATCCACCACAGACCCCCTAAAGTTGTAAAGATAGAACATCTATCATCTATACAATTATCTGTCCACATTTATACATAGTTGCCCCCCCTTTTTTCTGATTCAGTCCTCTCTTCCCCTTTAAGCCACTCATGACATCATAACTACCTCCATATGTTATTCTCTTTTTCCTTCTCTCTCTCTCTAGGTGCTGGTGGAGCTGGAGTTTGGAGCCCTCTTATCTTCATCCTATCACTTCTCCCCCACTAGGAGTATGGATCAAGTATGGGGAGCAGAAGGTAGGAGTTTTGACTTCTGTAATTGTTTCACCTCTGAGTGTGGGCATTGAAAGGTTGGTCTATAGCCCCAGCCTGTTTCTATTTTTCCCTAGTGAACCAGAGATCTGGAAATGCGAGGGTCCCAGACACATTGGTGAGGTTGTCTGCCCAGAGAAGTCAGGATGGAGTAATGAAAGCGTCTGTAACTTGGTGTCTGGAAGGTGGCATGACCTAAGTTGAGACAAAATGGTTAATGGAATGCATTTCTGCTGTATTTTTTCTTATATCCTTCCATGGACCTATTTTTTGTTTTGATTTCTTCATTTTTCAAATTCCTTCATTTGTGATATCAGGTTATTAATTTGAACTTTTTTTTCATTTTTTTAAATTTCTTTATTGGGGAATTAATGGCTTACAGTCAACAGTAAAATACAATAGTTTGTACAGGCATAACATTTCTCAGTTTTCCATATAACAATTCAGTCTTCACTAGATCCTCTTCTACCATCATGTTACAGAATCTGGGCCCTCCCCCAACCCAAGAGTCTTTTACTTGGTGCAATATACCAACACCAGTCCAAGTTCTGTTTTTTCTTTTCACTTCTGATCATGTTCAATGACTATCTATGAGTGAGATCATCCCATATTCATCCTTCTCTTTCTGCTTTATCTCACTATACATGATTTTTTTTAAAGCTCCATCCAAGATGAGGTGAAGAAGGTGAATTCCCCATTTTTAATAGCTGAGTAGTATTCCATTGTGTATATATACCACAATTTTTTCAGCCACTTATCTGTAATTGGAAACCTGAGTTGCATCCAGGTTTCATCACCTACTTCCTATTTCACTTTTGTAATCATTCTAGGTCTAACCTTGTCAGATAAAGTAAGGACCACAAAATCTGGGTAAGGGTAAGAGACTGGAACACTTCAGTGATGGCCCTTTTGTTCACTACCAGGCCACCCCATCATATGGGGCCTTGGTCAGGGAATACTGGAATTCCCACATAGATATGATGGGCATGGACCTCTAACAGATCCTTTTCTCCACCATCACTGGTCATATCCATCAGGAACATCATCATAACCCTCTTGTGGGCCTCTACAGGATCTTGCACTCAATATAGAACAATGGTAGAAACCGCCCCACTCTTGGAAGGGAGGCTGGGTCAACATACTCTACCACTCAAGGAAGACAGGTTCTGAAAGGAGTGTAGTCTAGAATGTTCCTAGCTGTGACCATGGAATGAGAGTTACACAGGCTCCTGTGCTGAATATGAATAGACATGGGCCCCAGAACAGATTGATGGTGTCTATAGTTAATACTATTTATATACTTTCCCCATATTTGGGAGCTATTCTTTCCCTTGATCCAGCTTTCTGTTCCTATTTCCAACTCTGACACCATCTCCCCACACAATACTATTTGCCCACCTACGTGTTAGCTGTTGGGCTCTGGTAAAAATTAGTAAAGTCATGGGCCCCTTGGAATATATCTAAAATAGACTTCTTAGCTTCTTACAGCATGAAGACCCACAAATCTCATCTGATTTATTCTTACCTTTAGATGCCTGATTACTAAACAATTTGTTCTGCTTTATATTTAAATGCTTTTCAGCCACCAGGTTGAAGTTGCTACCATGACACCAATCTGACTTCTTTGGGCAGATGACCTCACCAATGTGTTCTGGCAACCCACTACCCCAGATCCCTGTCTCACTAGGGAAAGATAGAAACAGGCTGGGAATATGGATCAACCTGCTAAAGCCCATATCCAATGAAGAAGCAATTACAGAAGCCAGACCTCCCACATTCTGCATCCCATAATGATCCTGGGTTCATACTACCAAAGGGATAAGGAATAAGGAAATGTCCAGTGGAATGAATAGGACAAGAAACTCTGGTGGTCGGAACTGTATGGAGTTGTAACCATGTTATCCTACAATCTTGTCAATCATTATTAAATCAATAAAAAAAAACTACAGACAAGTATCTCTGATGAACATAGATGATAATACATTGAAGAAAATTCTAGCCAACTGGATGCAGCAGTATTTTTAAAAGATTATACATCAGAACCAAGTGTGATTTATCCCACAGATGCAAAGCTAGTTCAATATGTGCAAATAAACAAATGTTATCCATCACATCAATAAAAGAAAAATTAAAAACACATGATTATTTCAATAGAGGTAGATAAAGCCTTTGACAAGTTCCAACATCCCTTTATATCATAAAAAATGGGACTATATGGAAAATTACTTAACCTAATGAATTTCATATAAAGCACACCTACATACAATATCACACTCAAAGCTGAGGTACTGAAAGCATTACCATTAAAATCAAGTTCTAGACATGGCTATCCATTGTCACCATCACTATTCAATATAGTGTTGAAAGATTTGTCATAGCAATCAGGTAAGAGCAAAGAATTAAAGGGATACAGATCTTTAGACAACAAATAAAACTGTGACTATTTGAGATTATATGATAGTATAAATAGAAAAACAAAGAATCCAGCAGGAATCTCCTAAAATTAGATATATAGTATAACATGTAAAATTCATATATATATATATATGTATATATAATAAGATATATAGTATAACATGTAAAATTCAGTGACATTCCTTTATGCAATCACTAAGTCAGAAGAAGAATAAATCCAGGGGATCAGGTGGGGTTAGGGTTAGGGCTAGGGCTAGAGTTAAGGTTAGGGTTAGGGTTAGGGTCAGGGTTGGCTTGTGGCCACCTGGTTCAGTGCACTTGTTATAATGAGCAAGGACACATGTTTGAGTCCCCAGTTCCCCTCTACAGAGTGAAAGCTTTGCAAGTTGTAATGCAGTCTTGCAGGTGTCTCTCTCCTCTCTGTCACCCCTTCTCTCTCCATTTTCACTATCTCTTTTTAATAAATATTAAAGATAATAAAAGTACATTTTAAACTGAGTACTTTTCACTGTTTCCATATTTCCTTACCAGTAAATAATGCTTCTTGCACTCTTTTTTATCATAATTTTCTCTCCATTATGATAGAGTTATGAATAGCCTCACTAGAGTTAATTATTGGACCTCATCCATTTATATATTGCAAAATACAGTTATTTCATTCTCTATTTTTTGGCTTCTTATCTGATAGGTTTGTCTTTTGTACATAATAGATTAAACTGAGCAGAAACAAGTATTTCTTGTGGCATCAGAGAATTGCAACTGAATAGTGTCTTTGCGATAAAATCTATTACAATCAAGGTTTAATACATTCTTTATGTCTCCCACACCTTGAAAGTATTTTGTGCTTTGACAATGCTCCTGGATTATATTTATCTGAAAGTATCTTTGATCACCCTATTACTTTAAATGTGATGTGATTTTACCAATAAATCCTCTGCCAGCAGTACCATACCACTTGTACACATGACATTCTTCTGTCTGGAAGTGTCTAGATGCTGTAACTCTGGACATTTCAAATTAACTATATGGTGACTTAAATTATTTTCTCTCAACCTTGAGACACACTGGATCTCAGGGTACTGGCATCTGAATAAGCCATAGATAGTAACAACAAATGGGGGCTGGTTGATAGCACACTTGGTTAAGTGCATATATTATAATGTTCAAGGACCTAGATTCAAACCCCAGCTCCCCACCTGCAGGGGGAATGCTTTGTCATTGGTGAAGCTGTGTTGCAGGTGTCTCTCTATATCTCTCCATTTATACCACCTTTCCCTCTCAATTTTGGCTCTATCAAATGAATAAAGATAGTAAAAAGATAAAAATAAAATACAATGGTAACAACAAATGCTGGAGAAGTTGCAGGGGTAAAGGGGTAAATGATCCTGGATTCATACTCCCAGAGGGGTAAAGAATAAGCAAACTTCCAGTAGAGTGGATAGGACCAGAAACTCTGGTGGTCGAAACTGTATGGAATTGTAACCCTGTTACCCTACAATCTTGCAATCATTATTAAATTAATAAAAAGAGAAAATTACAGATAAATATCACTGATGAACATAGGTGCTAAAATACTGAAGAAAACCCTCCTCCATTGTTAATGGAAATGTAAATTGGCCCAAGCCATGGAGAACAATCTGGAGAAAAAGGCTAAAATTGACCTACCCTATGACCTAGCAAATCCTGTCATTAGGATACATCCTAAGGAATCAAACACACCAATCCAAAAATATGTGTGTAGACCTATGTTCATTTCAACACAATTTCTAACAGCCAAAACTCAGAAGTAACTCAGTTGTCCAACAACAGGTGAGAGACTGGAAATGCCGCGTTATATATGCAACTGGTGTCCAACAACAGATGAATAGTCATGAAGATAGTTATCTTCTTCACCTCATTTTGTATGGATATTGAAGGAATAATGTTAAATAAGATAAGCTAGAAAGAGAAAAATGAATATGGGATGATCCCCCCCTTGGAGATAAGTTGAGAATTAAGAACAGAAAGGTGAAACACAAAGCAGAACTTGGCTTGGATTTGGTGTCTGTGCAGGCTGGCTCCTGGGTCCTCCCATCTCCCCGTTGGGGGATGGAGGTCAGAAGCGGCCTGCACAGGTCCCGGAGCAGCTCAGCTTGTCTAGGGCGACCTGTGCATGGGACAAACAGTCAGCCCTGGGAAAAGCCTCAGAGAGAAATTCATTTATTTGAGAGAGAAAGCAAGTGCATATACCCATTGCACAGGTAGAAGGTCAAGGTCATCATTAACCCAAACACAGAGCAACACAATGCATAGCCATATATTGACCTACAAACTATTTGATCACAAATGAAGAATTACCATACAAGGTTTGATCACAAGCTTCACAATGCATATTTCCCCGGGAGTAAATTATAGGCACCTCAAGGTAAATTATAGGCACTTTAGAGGAAGGGGGAGGAGGAGAAGGGGGTAGTTGAGCAAGAACATATGTGGTGGCTTTCAAGTTAGGCCAAACACAATGTAGAGTAATTCATGGCCTTTGTTTTAAGAGGAGAGGAGAGACATATGCAGAAAGGTACCCCCCTTTCCAGAGAAGCCATCCATCATTAATTCAAAAGCCCAAGGGGACCTGGCCTTGTCTTGACCTGAAGAGAGAGTTGGGGGTTAACTCACTTGGACCTCGTGGAAATGACGGCCTGTACTTCCCAGGACAGTGGGCCCCACACTCCAATAGCACTGAAGAAAAGGACTCTGGTGGAACTTTCAGTTTCTGTGCATGGTGGTAGAACAGGACTTGGACTGGGGGGTGAGGGTATTTTGCAGAAAACTGAGAAATTTTACACATATACCAATGACCGTATTACTGTAAACCATTAATCCCCATAATAAAAAATAATTGCAAAAAAAAAGTTGGATATATAGACAATGAAATGGTCAATTCTTGCCTTATGCTACATATCTGGATCTGGATGGTTATGGTAAGCAAATTTACATAGAATAAAAGCCTCAAACAAGACAATCAGTAGACTTCTCCACACAAACCCTAAAAACCAGAAGAAAAGGCAAGATATCTATCAAGCTTTCAATGAAAAAGGATTTCAACCAAGGATAGTATATCTTGCTAGAATGTCAGTCAGATTAGATGGAGGTATAAAAATCTTCTCAGACAAGTAGCAATTAAAAGACGCAACTATCACCAAGCCTGCCCTGAAAGAGTTTCTAAAAGGCATCCTGTAAACAAGAACAATGTCACCAAAATCTTACCATATATAAGAACAAACAAAAAGTTGTTGTATAATTGCACTGCAATACCTTAAATCCATAACATCAGTAAACGTCAATGACTTAAACTCACCTATTAACAGACACAGAGTAGAAAGATGGATCAGAACCCACCATATGCTGTCTGCAGGGATCCCACCTGACCCAACAAGACAAACACAGACTTAAAGTGAAAGGATTGGAGAATATCAAATAAGATAATGGACCACAAAAAAAAGAAGGGGCAGCTATTCTTTTTATTATTTAAAAAAGGAGACATTAACAAAACCATAGGACAAGAAGGGTACAACTCCACACAATTCCCTACACCAGATCTCCAGATCCCATCCCCTCCCCTGATAGTTTTTCTATTTTTTATCCCTCTGGGAGTATGGACCCAAGGTCATTGTCGGATGCAAAAGGTGGAAGGTCTGGCTTCTGTAATTGCTTCCCCACTGAACATGGGCATTGACAGGTCGATCCATACTCCCAATCTGCCTCTCTCTTTCCCTAGTAGGGTGGGGATCTGGGGAATCAGAGCTCCAGGATACATTGGTGAGGTCGTCTGTCCAGGGAAGTCTGGTTGCCATCATGCTGGCATCTGGAACCTGGTGTCTGTAAAGAGAGTTAACATACAAAGCCAAACAAATTGTTGACCAATCATGGACCTAAAGACTGGAATAGTGCAAATGAAGTGTGGGGGGTACTCACTGCAGACTATTGTGTACTTTTGCGTTCAGGTATATATTTCCCTAGTTTATGGGTACGTATGGACATCCGCTCTATCTCATGGGACCAGTCAATATCTAGGTTTTGGGACTTTGTTAGGAAGTGAACCGCCTAGAACGGAATTAGAGAATACTATGAAAGGAAAGGTCTCACCGGAGTAACGAAGCTGAAGGGTTGTCACTCCACACCTGAAGTCTCTGGACACAGTCTGAAGTGAAGCATGCTGAGGTGGTACTAGTTGCATTGATTAGGTTGGGATCGGCTGATACAATATTATTTGGTATGAATTAAGAGAAGCATGCAAAAAGGTGACCCCCAACCTAAGGTTCCAGGACTGGGGGAAATATAGGCTCTATATTCCTGCTGTCTTCGGGTTCAAAAAGACAATAGATAGTTATTGTTATAATCACATTGTTTGCTAATTGGGTTAACTTTGAAAAGTCCCTTTGTCAGGATTTGTTGTATAATACCCAACATCACTGTAATTTATGTTCTTTGACATTATTTGTATATAGCTGTGTCACCGGTTGCTTCTGTTCTACCTGGTAGGCTTTTGAGAGAGTCAACATATCACTCAGTCTATGTGTTAAAAAGACTCTGTGCTTTAAAATGTTTGATACATACAATCAATTTTCCACTCTCATATTAATTAGAGATTTATATGACTACAAATTAATAGGAGTGTACATAAATACCATTCCCACCAAAAAAGACTGTGTCCCATCACACCCACCCATCCCCCACTTCCCCCTGCTATCCCGGGAAGCCGAATATACACCCTCACCCAAGGGTTTTTACTTTGGTACCATAATCCAGATGTAGTCAAATTCTGCTTTTAGTTTTTCTTTCTGTTCTTCTTTCTCAACTTCTGTTGATAAGTGGGATCATCCCATACTAATCTTTATCTTTCTGACTTAGCTAACTTAACATAATTCCTTCTAGCTCTGTCCAAGATGGGTCAGAGAAGGTGGGTTCATTGTTCTTAATAGCTGCATAGTATTACATTGTAATACAAAGTATTTCCACAACTTCCTCAGCTACTCATCTGTTGTTGGGCACCTGGGTTGCTTCTAGGTTTTAGCTATTACGAATTGCACTGCTATGAACATAGATGTACACATTTCTTTTTGGGTAGGTGTTATGGAGTCCTTGGGGTATATCCCCAAGAAAGGAAATACTGGGTCATATGGTAGGTCTGTGTCTAGACTCGTGAGAGTTCTCCAGACTGCTCTCCAGAGAGGCTGGACCAATTTACATTCCCACCAGTAGTGCAGAAGGGTTCCTCTGCCCCCACAGCCTCTCCAGCATTTGTTGGTGCTGTCCTTTTTGATGTATGCCATTATCACACAGATGAAGTGGTATCTCAATGTTGCCTTTGTTTGCATTTCTGACAGTCAGCGACCTGGAGCAATTTTTCATGTGTTTGTTAGCCTTTTGGATCCCTTTTGTGCTGAATGTTCTGTTAATATCCTCTGCCCATTTTTGAATGGGGTCATTTGTTTTTTTGTTGCCTAGTTTGCTGAGCTCTTTGTATATTTTGTTTACTAGTCTCTTGTCTCATGTATGGCATGTGAAGATCTTCCATTCTGTGAGGGTCTCTTTGTGTGATAGTTTCTTTGGCCATGTACAAGCTTTTCAATTTGATATAGTCCCATTGATTTGTTTCTACTTTATTCTTCATTGCAATTGGGTTTGTATCATCAAAGATGTCCTTTAGCTTTAAGTGGGAAAATGTTCCACCAATGTTTTCCTCTAAATATTTGATCGTATTAGGTCTAACATCCAGGTCCTTGATCCATTTGGTGTTGATTTTTGTTTCTGGTGAGGTAAGGTGGTTCTGTTTCATTCTTCTGTATGTTTCAATCCAGGTTTTCCAGCACCACTTATTGAAGAGAGCCTCCTTCCTCCATTTAATACTTTGGGCCCCCTTATCAAAGATTAGATGCCCATAGGTGTGGGGGTTTAGGTATGGACTTTCAATTCTGTTCCACTGGTCTCTGTGCCTATTTTTGTTCCAGTACCAGGCTGTTTGGCTGATGGCCTTATAATATAGTTTGAGGTCTAGGAGTGTGATGCCTCCATTTCTGTTTCTTTTCTTCAAGACTTTTCCTCAAGATTTTAGCAATGCTGGGTGTTTTCTGGTTCCAGATAAATGATTGTAGTTTATTTTCTATTCTCTTAGAGAATCTTGGTGGAACTTTTATGGGTATTGCGTTAAATCTGTATATGGGTCTTGGGATAATATTAATTTTGATGATATTACTTCTTCCAATACATGAGCATGGGATGTTTTTTCATTTCTTGGTATCAGTTCTATTTCCTTGAATAGTGACTCATAGTTTTCAGTATACAAGTCTTTCACTTCTTTGGTCAGCATTATTCCTAGGTATTTTATTGATTTTGCTGCAACAGTAAATGGGTATGATTTCTGGATGTCTTCTTCTTCAGATTTAGTGTTTTCACAAGAAATGCCACTAAGATTTGTACATTGATTTTGTAGCCTGACACCTTGCTATATTGCTTGATAACTTCCAGTAGTTTTCTGATGGATTCTTTAGGTTTTTCTATGTATACTATCATATCATCTGCAAATAGTCAGAGCTTGACTTCTTCCCTTCCAATCTGTATTCCTTTGATTTCTTTCTCTTGCCTGATTGCTATGACAAGAACTTCCAATAATATGTTGAAGAGTAACAGTGATAGTGGACATCCCTGTCTAGTGCCTGATCTGAGGGAGAATTCTTTCATCTTCTGTCAATTGAGTATGATGTTGGCTATACGTTTGCTATATATGGACTCCACTGTCGAGGAATTTTCCATGTATTCCCATGTTTTGTAGTGTTTTGAGCATGAATGGGTGTTGGATTTTGTCAAAGGCTTTCTCTGCATCTATTGAGATAATCATGTGTTGTTTGATTTTACTTTTATTGGTGTGGTGAATGACATTGACTTACGTATGTTGAACCAGCCTTGCATTCCTGGTATAAATCCCATTTGGTCTTGATGAACAATCTTTCTGATATACTGTTGTATTTGGTTGGCCAGGATCTTGTTTAATATTTTGGCATCTATGTTCTTCAGAGATACTGGTGTGTAGTTTTCCTTTTTTGTTGTGTCCCTATCTACTTTTGGTACCAGGGTGATGCTGGCTTTATAGAAGGTGGAAGAGAGTGTTCCTGTTTTATGGATCTTGTGGAAAAGCTTTAGATGTATAGGTATTAGCTGTTTCCTGAAGGTTTTGTAGAATTTGTTTGTGAAGGGTCCAGGACTTTTGTTGTTGGGGAGATTCTTAATCACTGTTTTGATTTCTTTGTGATTGCTGATACGTTTAGGTTTTGTAGCTCTTCTTGGTTCAGTTTTGGAAGGGCACATGTTTCTAGGAATTCTTCCATTTCTTCCAGATTCTCTAGCTTGGTGGTGTATACTTCTTCATAGAAGTTTGGCCTGAATTTCTGGATTTCTTTGGTTTCAATTGTGCTATCTCCTTTATCGTTTACAATTCTATTAATTTGAGTTTTCTCCCTTTTTTATAGGGATGTGTCTATCTTGTTTAATTTTTCAAAGAACCAGCATTTGGCTTGATTGATTTTTTGTATAGTTCTCTTATTTTCCATGTTGTTTATTTATGATCTAATTTTAATGATTTCTGTCCTTCTGGTTGCTTTAAGGTTCCTTTGTTCCTCTTCCTCTAAGTCCTTAATGTGTGCAGTAAGTTAATTTATTTTAGCTTTCTCTTCTTTTTTAATATGTGATTGTATGGCTATGAGTTTCCCTCTCAGTACTGCTTTAGCTATGTCCCAAACATTTTGTTAACTTGTGTCTTCATTTTCATTTGTTTCCAGGAACATTGGAGTTTCTTGCTTGAGTGCATCTTTGACCCAGTGGTTCTTAATGATTATGTTGTTGAGTTTCCAAATTCTCTGTCTTTTAGAAATTTTCTGTTTGTTGTTGAATGTTAGTGTGTTCTGAGAAGATACTTGGGATTATTTGAATGCTCTTGAATTTGATGATACTGTCTTTGTTGCCTAACATGTGGTGTATCCTTGATTATGTGTTATGTGGATTTAAATAGAATGTGTATTCCAGTTTTGGGGGGTGATGGACTCTGAAAATGTCCAGGAGGTCTAGTATGTCCATCTCTTCATTTAATTCTCTTGTTTCTTTATTGATTCTCTGTTTCGTTCATCTAAGTGTGAGAGTGGGTTGTTGAAGTCTCCCACTGTTATTGTATTACTATTGATGTATTTTTGTAGTTCTTTCAGTAGGTGCTTGGTGTGTTTAGATGGTCCCTCATTGTGTTCATAGATGTTAATAATTGTTAAATCTTCTTGGTTGATGATCCTCAAATCATTGTGTAATGGTCTTGCAAATCTTTTATTACTTTATTTAATTTAACATATATTGTATCAGATGAGAATGGCTGTTTCTGCGTTCTTTATGGTCCATTAGCCTGTATGATAGTTTTGCATCCTTTCACTTTAAGTCTGTGTTTGTCTTGTTGGGTCAGATGGGATTCTTGCATGCAGCATATGGTTGGGTTGTATTTTCTGATCCATCCTCCCACTCTGTGCCTTTTAATGGGTGAATTTAAGTCATTGACATTTATTGATATTATGGATAGAAGGTATTGTAGTGTTATTATTCAACAATTCTTTTTTTGCTCTGATATATGGCAAGTATTATAGTCATGTTCTTGATTATAAAAGGTCTTTTAGTACCTCTTTCAGGGCAGGCTTGGTGATGGTTGCCTCCTTTAAGTATTGTCTATCTGAGATAGTTTGATCCCTCCATCTCGTTTGAATGAAAGTCTAGCCGGATATATTATCCTTGCTTGAAACCCTTTTTCATTCAGGGCTCAGTAGATATCTTGCCATTCTCTTCTGGCTTTTAGAGTTTTAGTCTCCCATCCTCCTGTATCTCCAAACTCAGTGGCCAGTCACCTAACTCAAGTTGGACGTGCTAAGATCGACCCAGTCTGGAAAAGAGAAATTTCCCATGAGTGGTCATCCCACTTCCGGTTATCTTGTCCATCTCCAAAACTCTCTCCCTTTACACTGTCTGAACTGGAAGATGCTTTGAAGAGGGTTAAACCGGGAACAGCTGCTGGCTATGATAACATCACCCCAGAACTCATTCTTAACCTGGGTCCCGCGGCAAAGAAGTGGCTTGCTTCATTCCTGTCCCACAGCTTGGAATCTGAGTCTATGCTCAAAGTTTGGCATCGTGCGAAGATAATAGCGGTTTTGAAACCAAAGAAAGACCCAACACTGGCCACCAGCTATAGACCAATTTCTCTCCTTTCCGTGTTTTACAAACTCCTTGAGAGGCTGCTTCTGTCACGTATTTCTCATCTTACAGAGAAATCCCTATTACCCACCCAAGCTGGTTTCCGCCCAGGAATATCTACCTGCAAACAAGCCCTGGCCCTCTCAACTTACATTGAAAATGGATTCCAGAAGAATTTAAAGACGGGTGCTGTCTTTGTTGATCTCACAGCAGCCTATGACACGGTCTGGCACCGTGGTCTCCTAGTCAAGATCTCAAGATGCCTGCCTCCATGGGTGGCCAACACCATATCGTTTCTTCTCCAAAACAGAAGATTCCGGGTGCATCTGGGTGACAAGTCTAGCAGATGGAGACTTGTCTCAAGTGGCCTCCCCCAGGGCTCTGTTCTGGCTCCTACACTATTTAATATTTATATCAACAACCTCCCAGAAACTACTTCAAGGAAGTTCATCTACGCCGATGACATCTGCTGTGCAACTCAGGCATCAAAGTTCGACATCCTTGAGGAAACACTCACGAAAGACATGTCTCTGATATCTGATTACTGTAAAAAATGACGACTAATCCCTAGCACTGCAAAAACGGTATCATCTGTTTTCCATCTACACCATGCCTCGGTCTTACGTGAGCTTAATGTGCAGCTTGGTGATACGAGAATCTGGCATGAAGCCCAGCCAGTCTATCTTGGCATTACTCTCGATTGCACTCTGTCATTTCACAAACATCTCATAAAAACTGCAGCAAAGGTGGGCGCGAGGAATAACATCATTGCAAGACTGGCCTCATGGGGTGCGAGCGCTTCCACACTACGATCATCATCTCTGGCATTATGCTATTCCACTGCAGAATACTGTGCCCCAGTATGGTTCCATAGCCCCCATGTCCATTTGGTCGATTCCAAATTATATTCTTCCATGAGGATAATTTCGGGAACCATCCGTTCCACCCCGGTTCCATGGCTGCCAGTTCTTAGCAACATCACCCCGCCAGATATTCGTCGGGATGCGGCATCATCTAAGTTCATTTCCCACGTCTACGCTCTACCGGACCTGCCAATATACGCGGATATCTTCGCCCACCCTGTCCAACGCTTGATGTCTCGTCACCGAATCTGGTCCCCTACGCCTACACTGAACTTCTCTGTTCCAGACTCTTGGAAACAGAGTTGGCAGTCAGCTGAGGTAAAGAACAAACACCTCATCACAGACCCCTGCAAGCGTCAACCCGGCTTTGACCTAGCACATTATGATTGGGCCCTCCTCAATCGCTATTGAACAGGCCATGGCCGGTGCACCACTATGTTCCATTGCTGGGGAGCCAGAGACGACCCGAACCGCCCCTGCGGCTACAGACAGACTATGACCCACATAGTCAACAACTGCCACGTCTCCAAATTCAAAGGAGGTCTCAAAACATTACATCAGGCTCAACCTGACACGGTTGACTGGCTACGGAAGAAGGGCAAACGCTAGAAGAAGAAGTGGAGAAGTCAGCTGACAGTCTTATGTGTCGTATGCTTTACATTGGTTTGTTCTAGCCCTCCCCTGCCAAGAGAATTGGATCAGTCCTATTAATTTCGCGGGCCTGCTTGGCCCCGCCCCAAGGAGCCCCGAGAGAGGGTTCCTGAGTCCGAGAGTTCCTGAGTTCCTGAGTTCGAGAGTTTCAGGGTTACAGAGTAAGAGAGTTCCAGAGTGCCAGAGTTTCAGGGGGTTCCCCAGTACGAGAGTTCCAGAGTACCAGAGTTGGAGAGTTCCCGAGTTACAGAGTAAGAGGGAGTGCTTGTGCTGCTGCAAAGAGACAGCAGAGTTCTGTTTGGTGATTAGTTTGTCTTAGTTTATGAATCGTTGTTCCTGAATAAAGAAATACAGCTTCCCTGCCCAGCCGTTGTCTCCACGTCTCTGTTACCCGCCCGTGAAGCCAACCCACCCAGCCAGAGCCTTCCGAAATTTTAACAACAAATGGCGCCCACGTGGACCTGACCTGCGCATCTCTCAGATAAGTAAAGACAATTTGGCTACCTATGCACTATGGCCTTCTCTTCTGCTTGTGAAGAGATCTCCAAAGGCCTCTGCTCTTTCTTCACGAGACTGTTTTGCTGTTTCTGGAACATTTATCTCTGGACCACTCTGTGGTTTCCACTCGCTCAGGCGAACTCAGAATAGCCAGCGGGAAGAGCCAGCGGGCGGGAGGCGAGGTGCGGAGCTGCTGTTTCCACCTGGTTAAACAGCCAGCCAGACGGCTGCGCCCAGACAACCCCGCGCACCGCGCCCCCAGCCCCGCAGCCCCGCAGCCCACAGGAGGCCTACACCAGCACACAAGAGCCCCTGGAGCCCGAGGCCAACATGCAAGAGCCCGAGGCCAGCCCACAGGAGCCGGCTCTCCACCGCGTGGAGCAGGGCACTGGACGTGTGATCCCTCCATGCTGCTCAGCCACTGCGAGCAGGGCAGCAGACATGGCAGGGCCATGGGGCAGGGCCGCGGAGGCCTATCATGGCCGCCACCCCTGGGCACCTAGGCCCACGCCTTCTACAAAGATGGCCTGCCTGCTCTCTTTCTATGAATTCTGGAACCATCCCAGGCCTCCCGGACCCCCGGGCTCCCTGCCGAAACTGGGCACACAAGATCTCCAGCTGCCGGTCCGGTCTGAAGGCAGACAAGCTGGAGTACGCAGAGATTTGTGCAGTGATCGCAACCTGCAATTTCTAAAAGTGAAGCTGCGCGGGAAGCCACCTCCGGATGGTGAACCCCCCCCCAACAACTGAGACAGTACAGATTTAAATTCGTGTTTAAAATGACATGTCTTCGTAACAAAGGTTTCTCTCCTTGTGTATTAATGACCATGTTTATGTGTATGTTTAAAGTTTGGTAAATAGTAGCTTTAAGGCTAAATTCTTACTAGTCAAAGTTAAATGAAAAAGGTTTTCAACGTAATTCTCATAAAGATAAAATTAACTTACATTTAAAGTCTAAGGTAAAAATTAGTTAACAATCAATATATTTTAACTAAGTTGGTCTAAACAAAAGGTTAAATAGACTTGTTGATATGTAAAACACTACCTTCTCTATTAGAAATGGTAGATCGCACAATGGCTATGCTAATTATTCTCATGCCTGAGGTTTCCTCTCCGGCCCACACCTAGGGTATGTCTCCATCTTGAATGGGTGTAACAAAAGGTTAAAAGACGTTGTTGATATGTAAAAGTCTCAAATTCCTTCTCTATTAGAAACGTTGGATCGTGCAGTAGATATGCTAATAACAAGTTTTGTTTCATAGTAAGTAAGTTGCAGCCAGCTGCCTGTGGGACTCTAGGCCGTTCCCCGCCCCCATGCAAATGCCCGTCGAAGAAAGTACGCCCCCCAGAGGCAAGAAATGTTTTTTTTAAGTGATAAAGTTTAGTTTGTGCCAGTTTCTTTTAAAAAAAAATGCCTGTACGATATAGGTTTCTGTTCACCCCACACCCTTGATACTGTAGCCATTTAGTTAAAAGAAAAGGGGGAATTGTCGTATGCTTTACATTGGTTTGTTCTAGCCCTCCCCCGCCAAGAGAATTGGATCAGTCCAGTTAATTTCGCGGGCCCGCTTGGCCCCGCCCCAAGGGACCCCGGGAGAGGGTTCCTGAGTACAAGAGTTCCAGAGTTCCAGAGTTGGAGAGTTCCTGAGTTCGAGAGTAAAAGAAAGAGTGCATGTGCCGCCGCAAAGAGACAGCAGAGTTCTGTTTGGTGATTAGTTTGTCTTAGTTTATGAGTCGTTGTTCCTGAATAAAGAAATACAGCTTCCCTGCCCAGCCGTTGTCTCCACGTCTCTGTTACCCGCCCGTGAAGCCAGCCTGGCAAGAGCCTTACAAATTTTAACAACACTTATGGGTTTTCCCCTGCATGTGACTTTTTGTTTTTCTCTTGCATCCTTTTGGGTCCCTTCTTTATCCTGACTTATTTTCATTGTAACTATGATGTGTCTTAGTGTCTTCAAGTCTGGGTTGATTTTCTTTGGGACTCTTTGGGCTTTTTGAATCTTAATGTCCTTTCTGTTGTTTAGATCTGAGAAGTTTTCTTCCATTATTTTCTCTAGAATATTTACTTCCCCTTCCTCTCTTTCTTCCTCTGGTAGGCCAATTATATGAATGTTACTTCTTTTGAGATCATGACATATGTCTCTGTTGTTGTTTTCAGTGTCTCTCAATCTCTTCTTTAGCTCTTTCTTAGTTATCTCTATCTCATCCTCTGTCTGGCTAATTCCGTTTTCTGAATCTTCTAATCTGTTTTCCATTCCCTCAGCTTCTCTCCTCAGTTCAGTTATAGTATTAGCTTGTTCTGCTAGTTGGGCTTTTAGCTCAGCTATTTCAGCTTTCAGTTCTCTCATTACCTCGAGGTAGCTTGTATTTTCCTTGAGGTTATCCTCTGTTGTTTCCCTAATTCTTATATCCCTTTCATCCATACTAGTCTTCATTTCTGTGATTATTAGGTTCACTATTGCTTGCATATTTTTCTTATCTATGGTTACTTCTGACTGATTTGGATTTTCTTCTGAGCTCCTGTCATGATTCATTGTGACAACAGTTTTATTTGCTCTTGATTTAACCATTTTTTAATAGATGTGTTTTTATTTTTCTGTTCTGTCATTCTTCTCTTGTGTCTTGAGTACAAGATACACTATACTAAAGACCTTTATAACAAGTGCTGTCACCACCCTCAGAAAACACAGCAATAGTAACTGATTCAAGGAGTGATGCAGTTCAACCAATACCATTTAGTCAAACAATACCTCCAGTCCAAGAAAAAATAGCAACCAAACAAAAGAAAAAGAAAGAGACTGGGGAAAAGGGAGAGCAATAATAGACAATTGTGCAGTTCTACTGTCCACTATATATTATAGGGATAGAAAGGGGAGATAGGGAAGTAGAGAAGACACACACACACATAGAATCCACTCCTAGTCAGATTTCTTCCCCTAAATAATTCATAAGTAAGTTTCAGTGAATTCACAAAACAGAAGAAGGAGGAAGAAAGAAAATAATAAATTTAAAAAAGAAAGGAAGGAAGGAAGAAAAAAACAGAAGAGCAGTGAAAGGAAATATATTTTTTTAATTAGCTAGGAGGAGGGAAAACGGAGAGTAAAGAGAAGAGTTAGAGAGAAACAAGTTCCTCTCACAATGGATACGACACCCAGTCACCTAGCAATGGAAAAAACAACAATGGTTAATTGTGGCCAACTTGAGGAAGGGATATGTGTATATAATAATGTTAGTAATAAAATAAAATAAAATAGAGTAGTTTGGCTGCAGACAGCCTGGTCAAATTCAGCCACTTGTGAGAGAGGAATCCAAAAAACAAACAAAAAAAACCCT
Organism: Erinaceus europaeus; assembly: GCF_950295315.1. NCBI lineage: Eukaryota > Metazoa > Chordata > Mammalia > Eulipotyphla > Erinaceidae > Erinaceus > Erinaceus europaeus. Next base: position 83,194,550 of record NC_080185.1, on the reverse strand, counting down.
CCAGGTAGTCTTTCCCAGGCAGGGATGAGGCTCTGATTGGTTGGGTATTTTGTCACTCAAATAGAGCTCCTGCCACTTAAGAAAAGGAGAGAAGTTAAAGGAAGAGGGTTGGACTGACACCCCTGATGAGCCAGGAATCTTCTAAAGAAAATAGCTCATCAGGGAGCCTGCTAGGAGCAGCTGTGCTGCCCCTGCGGGCTGGTATTGGGGTTGGGGGGTGAACTCAGAAATAATCAAAGGATTTTCCTTTGTTCCCCTGACCTCCGTTTGTCAGCCCAAGAGAGAGCTATGGGACTTTATTTTGGTGTCACTCTGACCAGCCTGTGTTCACCCTCCTACAGACAGCCCAATATCCTACCAGATCCAGCGGATTTCAGATTGCAGGCTGCTGCTTCTTGGTGCTCACGGCAGCTGTGGCACCGAAGTCACCATCTTGGCTCGGCCCCAGGGACAGCTATTCTTATCTCTAATACAATAGAACTTAAAATAAAGTTATATTCTAAGGAACACAACACACCCATCCAAAAATATTTGTTTATAATCATGTTCATAGCAGCATCATTTGTAACCCAGGTGTCCAACAACAAATGAGTGTCTGAGCAAGTTGTGGTCTATATACACAATGGAACACTACTCAGCTATTGAAAATGGTGATTTCATCGTTTTCAGCCCCTCTTGGATGGAAATTGAAGAAATCATGTTATATGAATTAAGTCAGAAACATAAATACAGTGATGTGATCTGGGGCCCATAATCAGCTTAGAAACCTATGTGACCACTGCAACCCTCTAGACCTGAGCTCACATACTGTGGTCATAAGTAGGAACATTCCAGGCTGCCCCAGTATCGACTCATTTTCCTCGGGTGTAGCATAGAGTATGTTGTCCATCCTCCCTTCAGAGGATGGAACATTCTCTACCATTATTGATGCAAGTTGAGGGCAAGGTCTTATGGGAGCCCATAAAGGGGTCTACTGTGTTGTTCTGATAGAAATGACTGGTAACAATGGGGAGAGGGATTTATTAAAGGTCCAGGCTCATTATGTCTGTTTGTAAATCTCAGGACTCCCTGATTAGGACCCCAGCTGATGGGGTGGCCTGACAGTGACTAAGGAGTCATCGTTAAAGTATGCTAGTCTCTTGCCTTTATTCAGCTTTTGCAGTCCTTGCTTTGATAAGGTTAACTTTGGAGTGAGTGAGAGAACTATAATAGGAAGTAGGTGAGGAGGGTATCTAAGTCTAAGTGGACACTATTTCATTATGAACTATATACTGACTCAATACAGACTATTGTGTATTTTTGCTTTCAGGTATATACTTTGCCCAAATTTATGGACACATGTGAACATATACTCTATCTTACAAGACCTGGTCTATATCTGGGTTTTGGGACTTTGTTAGGTAGTGAACCTCCTGGAATGGAATTAGAGAATACTATGAAAGGAATGGTCTCACATGAGTAATGAGTGTGAAGGGTTGGCATTCCATGCCTGAAGTCTCTGGACACAGTCTGAAGTGAAGCATGCTGAAATGGTACACATTGCATTGATTAGGTTGGGATCGGTGGATGCAATATCATTTGGTATGAATTGAGTCAAGCTTTCAGGAAAGTGAGGCCCACCACACACATGTCAGAACTGGGGGAAATATACTCAAGGCTCTATACTGAATCGGGAGGTTCCTGTTGCCTTAGGGTTTAAGAAGACAATAGATAGTTATTGCTATAATCACATTATTTGGCAATTGGGTCCACTTTGAAATATCCCTTGTTAGGATTTGATGCATCATACATAACATCACCATAATTTATGTCCTTTGACATTATTTGTATATAGCTATGCCACCAGTTGCTTCTTTTCTCCCTGGTCTAAGCTTTGAAGAGAGTCAAAATGTCAAAGACTCAGCCTATGTACTAAAAAAAATTCAGTCTGTGCTTTAAATAGTTTGAGACATTCAATCATTTTTTCCCTCTCATATTACTTAAATAGTGATTTATATGACTACAGATTAATAGGAGTGTACATAAACACCATTCCCCCCACCAAAAGACTGTCCAAAAGACCATCCCCTCCTCCCTCCTTTTTCCCACACCCCTTTAAGCTGAACATCCACTCTCACCACAGAGGTTTTACTTTGGAGCCCTACTCCAAATTTAGTCAACTCCTACTTTGAGTTTCCCTGTCTGTTATTCTTTCTCAACTTCTGTTCATGAGTAGGATCATCCCATACTCATCTTTATCTTTCTGACTCAGTCTCCAAGTTGCAGATGCTGCCAAGATGCCAAACTGACTTCTCTGTGCAGATGACCTCACCAATGTACCCTGGAACCCCACCTGTCTGGAGCCCTGCCCCACTGGAGAAAGATAGGGATAGGCTATGTGTATGGATCGACCTGCCAATGCCAATGCTCAGCGGAGAAGCTATTACAGAAGTCACACCTTCCACTTTCTGCACCCTATGATTATTCTGGGTCCATGTTCCCAGATGATAAAGAATAGGAAAACTATCAAGGGAGGGGATGGGATACAGAAATATGGCAGTGGGAATTGTGTGGCATTGTACCCCTCTTTTACTATGATCTTGTCATAGGATCAATTTATAAATGAATTAAAAATGGCATGAATCTTTATTTTATGAAGAATACACATTAATTTTAACATAAGGTTTGAATAAATCAATGGCCATTGAAAAGATGTATGATTATATATCTACCAGCATTAGACTATTTTTACCAATTTATACTAGCTAATTTAGATTTTAAAAGATTATTTGAGGATTATTTAAACTATTCTAAATCACCAGATAGATTGAAAATAACTAAATTTTAGTAGCTATATTTGATAAAAACATATCAAAGAAAAATTAATCATTTGAATATAAAGTCAACGACTCTAAATAAAATACTGGTAATTAAAATACAACAGTCAATTGAATAAATATTATACATCATCTAGTAGTATTTACTTAGAAACACAATGTTGCTTCAGCATAAATACCTTCCACTCTAATCCACTACATCAAAAATAAATGGTTAAACAATTGTATGGTTTTATAAATAGAAGTTGAAAAGATATTTGATAAAAGCTCAGGATGCAGAATCCACTTATAGTAGTAGCACTATGTAAAATAGGAATAGAAGAAAATGCTTAATATGTTAATAGTCATTTACCAGTAAGTGTAAATATCATGCTAAGAGGGAATGCAAAATAAGTTTCTATGAAAAAAATCAGATGGGCATGTCTATCATACTCATTATTTTGGATAATATAGACAATGTACTAAAGTCAGTATAAACATTATAAGAGATAAAACTGCCTATAATTTCAAGGTAAATGAACTGCATATTGTAAAGGTCCAGACTATTCTGGTTTTAAAAGCTCAATTTTTTTAAACCTAAAGATTTAGTAAGATGATTAATTAGAAGACAGATGTTAATCTGCATTTTCTATATTATCTAACATAATACATTAAAAAGTATAATGGTTAAAGTGTGACAAAACTGTAAAATAGTTAGAAATAAATTTTTCCAAGTATGATGGACCTATACATGAAAACATTTCAAAAGAAAAGTGACATATTTTCTTGATGATGGACCTATACATGAAAACATTACAAAAGAAGTGACATATTTTCTAACATGTGAAAACTTTTGAGTGTTAGGATTTACTATCTCTTCATGGCCCATATCATTTTTAATGTATAAAGAATATTTTCTGTTTTTGTTTAAAAAGTGTAAAGTATGAATGTCTACGAAAGAAAGAATGCTGAATGAGAAAGTATTTGCTTTGCCAGAGTCTTATTCAGCTAGCATTGGACTATTGATTAATAGTCCAAATATGAACAAAATGTCTAGTTGGCTCTCTATCTTATTTGATATGCAAAATTAAATTCCATATATCTCAATAAAATATTAAAGTCAATAAAATTATTAGAGAAATAATTAGGAAAATATGTATATGACTTAGAGTGGAAATACTTATTTGAAAGTGGCAGAAAACAAAAAAGCGGAAATGATGATAGAAGTGTGTCTAGAATACAAACAGCAAAAAATAAGTTAAATAAAAAATAGACTGCTAAAGATGCCTTGAATATAACAAAATGGTGAAAGAATCCTATTATATTTGGGCTACAAATTATTAATATACAACATATAGTAAGTATAGTAAGGATTCTTACAAGTTTACAAGGAAATTACCAGTGAATTAATAGGCAAGTGCATAAAAAATAAGAACTGGAGGACCACAAATAGAAAATACCAAACAGTAAAAACAAACAGAAAAATCTCTCACTGAATTGATGAGTTATAAAAACAATACTGCAAAGCATTTCATCCTTCAGTTTCAGATATTAAAGAGTGCTGGAAATGATGAAAATCCAGCACCTTTAGTTGAATAATAATCTTGTAGTATCTCTTAAAATTTTAATGTGTATTTACCAGCAATCCAATTTCTGACTCTCTACTCTGGAAAGGAAAACATCAATATATATTAAAGCAGTAACTTTGTGGGGGGAAATGAAATAACAAAGTAGTTAAATAACTTTTTTGGTACATAAACTTGTATTGTGTAAGTACATGTTACAGGGAGATAGAGGGTAAATAGTTGGTTTCTTTAATAAATATTATGGCACAATTAGTTATCAAGTTCTCAGAAAATGTGTAGTTGTATCTTAAATAATGTAAAAATATCTCCTGAGGGAGATGATTGGGGAGAGAAAGAGGTATATGTAGAAAATGGATGTCATAAATATGCCAAATGAGAAAAACAGTTACAATGATATGATTTATCTTTTTTTTTTTTTTACAGAAACAAATACAGCTAGCTTTCTATAAGAAGATGGGGAACTATGGAAGATCACGCTTTGTGCTATTAACACTTATTACCTGGAGAAAATAAAATAGGAAGCAGGAAAATAAAGATGTGATGTGGGTATTGCATTAAGTTGTCTTGATATTTACTTGTTCAGCGATCAGGAACAATCTCAAGTTTCTGTTAAGACCCAACTTAAATTGCAGTTATAGAAGAAAGAAACATCAACAGTAAAAACAAACAAACACACAAACAAAAAACACTTGGAACAAAGCTATGGAACTAGCTTAAGTGAGTGATCAGTAATGGAAATTCATGAATCTGACACCCGAGCTGTTCTCAAAAATTAGTAATCATGAAAGCACAACACATCATACATTAAATAATTGCACTACTTTTGTAATGAGCACAATGCATTTAGGGACTTTTCACTAAACCATAGACATAAATGTGAATATCATCGTCAAACTTAATGAAATAGACTGATGGCTTAGCCACCACTTGATGAATGAAAATTCCAGTTCTCTTTGAACCATCGTCTTTGGTGTGCTCTACCTGTTTGCCAACTAGACTGTCCACCACCTCTCCAGGCTCTCGTTGTGAAGGAAAATAATAGTTGGATTCTGGAATGATACGCAGATCACCATCTTCATAGTCATCCAAAAGTGTGTACATATAAAGGATAGGATCTTTTTCATAGGTGATGTAAAACCAAGAGTTCATTACAGGGGCTCTTGCCAGGATCATGCCTTTCCATTCATCTTTTGTGCCATGCTCCCCCTCAAACACATGTCCCACTGCTTTGCCAATCAGAGAATCTGCCAGATTGGAATCAATACGAGGAGTTGGCACTCTTTCTGGAAGGATTTCTAGTGCTAAAACTCTCTTATCTTGTTGCAGTTCTAGTCCATACACACTATCTTTGCCATCATACTTGATGATATATAGCGTGGGCTTCACAGTGACCTGCTCAAGTACGGTGCCTTTCCATTGCTCTACTGGCTCATTGCCTTCCTTCCAACCGTGTTGAATGCGACAGCCCACAATATTCCTAAGAGTAAAGAAACTGGGTTTACGCCGTTGCTTCCTGTGAGTGTGCCTTTTTTTCATCAGGTATGCTGACACACCATCTATGCCAATCTGAGGAGGCACAGTTGGGGGGGTCATGACAGAGTTTAAGGAGGCCCAAGCAAAAGTGTCGCTTGCTTGATTAAACTGACGAGAAGTCAACACAAATCATATATATATATATATATATATATATTGAGAGAGAGAGAGAGATATTTGTGAACTAGCAGTCCCTGCCCCTCGTTCGTTTTTCAACTCAAACCTCTCAAGAAGTCTTGGTAAAAATGTTCGAACACTGACGCTTGGCACTCTTAATGTTCTCTCCCGCCCTAGAGGGGGCTGTCTGCAATGGTGACCGTTTTTATAGAGGATGGCGGGCTCAGACGTGCAGCTCAACTTCACAACCCAGCTCCCCGAATTGATTACTTATCTGTTATCGGAGACCCCCTTGCTGAGGCGTAGTGACAGAAGAGGCGATGGAAAAGGTAGGTAAGCTTTAAGAGGGATGACTGTCCGGGAGAAAATCAGATGGCGGCAGGTTTCTGGAAAGTCGCTACTGCCTGGGCTTCACAGTGTTCCTGGCCTCACCCTAGTTCTGGCGCTCTGCTTTTGCAGTTTCTGGAATCTGACTCTTCAGAGCCCGCCTATGCCTTGGTCCCGCCTCCCCTTCCCCCCATTCTGCTTTCCCTTAGGCCTGCAGCAGTAGGGCGGGACTCTGAGCTCACTGTATTTGATCCACACATTCACAGGCCCTCATTCCTTCATTTCCTTAAGTAGAGCTAGATGACTTCCTTTAAGTCTCAGCTAGACAGTCTAATCTACTCCCCCTTCCCTCACAGGCTGCCAGTAGCCCATAACCTCCTCTCAAACTGCCCCATCTAGTTTCTATCTTCCAGGAATTACTCCCAAAGATTTATACCTCTCAACCCCTCTCTCTCTTCCCTGCTCTCTCTTCCCAGTTTGTACAAACTTTCTTTTTCTGAAACCAGGGAAGGAAAATATTATATAAAGCCCACCATATTACTCAAAACTATATTTTTTATTTTCTACCAAGTACTGATTACTTAGGTCATTTTAAAAATAAAATTTAATAGAATTCTGTGAAAATTTTCTAAAACTTACTAAAATAATAAAAAGCTAAATTACCCTTCAAATTGCGGTTTAGAAATATATAGAAATGTTAACCAGTTCTAACTAATTTTCATTAATTTATGATAGATTAATCTATTTTTATATTTTAAACCACTATAGTTGCATATTGTGTTGCATTTTATTTATACCATACACTCTCTGAAGTTATAAAATATCTTACAATATGAATTAATGCTTCTGTAACATTTCTTTATATAGGTGGTTCATTAGCTGTCTTAAATGATCAGTGAAAAAGATGATAATAAAACTAGATTACCTTCATACATGGATTTATTGAATTACTGTAAAGCGTATTTTCCAAAGACTACTTAACAACATGGAAATCTGCATATGAGATAAAAACAATGTCTGAAATAGACAGAGAAGTGTCTCAGAGGATAGAGCACAGGATTTGCAGGCATATATTTCAGAAGGCATATAACTGTTGCATCTCTGTGTTTTCTCATAAAGTAAATTATTTTTAAAGCAATGTGTGAAAAGAAAGATATTGGGCATGTGATGAACACTTGGAATGTGCCTACTTTGTCATGTATATGACCCAGCAACTACTCCTGCTACCACCACTCTAGAGCAAACTTCAGTAGTGTGATGTCTTTCCTTAACTCCTTATATGTCACCTTTCTCATATATATTATTAGTGACTTGACAGTGTATTTCAAAATAATATGATGTCAGGGGTATAGTTTCAATATGTGTAATTTACCACACCCTTCACTAAAGATTTGTACTTGCCCCCCAATCATAGTTCTCCCTGAGTCCAAGAGACAGACTGGTTACCATTGTTTTGCTATGTTGTTTTAGTCAACTATATTACACATATGAACAAAAACATATAGTAATTATCACCTCTTCACTTATTTCACTTAGCACTATTATCTGTATTTGCATTCATTTTGTTAACAGATTATACAGTCTTATATTTTTTACTTCCAGTGTGATGCTCCATTAGGTATTTATCCCATACCCCCCAGAAACACAAGACAGTTACAAAATATGAAAAGAGAGGATAGGTTTAGAATACTATAAAATTTAATGGGTATAGTTTTATACTTATATAAGTATACAAGATTTACCATTCCACCACCAAGCTTCCAACACAGTTAAACAAGACATACTCCTCTATCCCCTCCCTGCTCCATCCATATTTTCCATAGTGTATAGGATCTATTTTGTGAGATGGTTTATTTTAATTATATATGTCATGTGTGTGAGTGAAGTCATCTAGTAATTATCTTTCACTTCCTATGTTGTTTACCATAATCATCTCTAATTCCAGTCACTGAATCCCAAAAGCATGATTATATCTTCTTTAAGTAGAATTCTATTGAGTATGTATCCCATAGTGGTAAAATAGAGCCAGCCTAGGCCTATAGTATGCACTATTTTCATTACCATACAAAAATATATATGACCCTGATGAAGTTTTCCACCATTTCTGTGCTTGGGAAGTATGATCACTATGTATTTTTCAACCACATTTCCTCTCATAAATATGTGTGCTTTTCTTAAGAACAAAACAAACAAAAACACAAGCAAACAAAGCACTTAAACCTGTGGGAATAAATTCTATTTATATTCAATTGAATATGTGTAAAACTGGGACTGGGTAGTGGCACACTCTATTGAATACACATGTTATCATGCATAGGAACCTGGGTATAAGTTACTAGTCTCTACCTGTGGAGGGAAACTTCACAAGTGATAAAGCAGGATGGTAGATGTCCCTCTTCCTCCCATGTATATCTCCTTCCATCTTCCATTTCTCTCTGTCTATATCCAATAGATAACAAAATTTACATTTGTATAAATACCTGTTTCCTTCATCTCTCTATTTCTTTGTCACTATTCAATAAAATAAAAATAACTATAAAATTCAAAAACAAAAACAAAAATAATTTTGAAAAACTATTGACACCTACTTTTGATTTATCTGGGGTTTCGTTTTCAAGCAGTATACTTTATAAGTTCTTATACAACTTTTTGTCAGATGTATCATGTTTAAATTACTTTTCCCAATTACTGAGTTGTCTGTTTATCATTGTGTGGTTTGCTTTTGATATATAGAAGATATTTAGCTTAATATAGTCACTTTTATACTTTTTATTTTATCGGGGTATAATGGTTTGCCATATAGTCTTTGACACCTAGACACGAGCCCTTCTCCTCCTAACAGGTGCCTGGGAGACACCAACTTTCCCAGATTACAACAGGACCCCAATGTCCATTCATCCCATCCTTCCTCCTTCCCTAGAGTCTTTTGTTTTGGTGTAACCACAACTTGTCCAAATATCATCCTAAGTTTTTCTTAGTGTCCTTTAGTCTTAAGCTTCCCCCTCTTCAGGTGAAGACTAGGGTCTCTAAGCTGATTGCTAGCAAATTGCAAAATGTGTGTTCTCTACCAGGTGTGACAATACCCAACCCCCTGTATTTCCTGTTTCCAGATAAACTTCTGCACATTTTGTTTTACTGTTCTGAAAAAAATTAATGCAGCCTATTTATTTAATTTTATTTTTCTAGCTCCTGAGATTGAGTCTCCAAACATAAACTTGAATATTATGAAGTATTTCACCAATATTTTGTTCAAACAATATGTAGTTTCAGATATTTTATCAATTTTGGTCTTCTATATGTGACTGTCCGTTTTTCCAGGCATTGTTTGTTAAAGCGTATATCTCTGACCCTCACTGAAATATGCTGTTCCCTCTGTCATTAGTGCGTGCATGGGTGCATGTGCATGTGTGTATTTGTAAGGTCTCTATTTTTTATATATCTGAATATATGTTTTATTCCAATATTACATAATTCATAAATTATCCACTTGACTTTCGGAAGCATTTTGTTTAGACTCTGCATATTTTATTTCTTTTTTTAAACTTTTATTTATAAAAAGGAAACACTGACAAAACTATAGGATAAGAGGGGTACAGCTTTGAAAATTCCCACCACCAGAACTCTGTATCCCATCCCCTCCCCTGATAGCTTTCCTGTTCTTTAACCCTCTGGGAGTATGGACTGAAGGTCATTGTGGGATGCAGAAGGTGGAAGGTCTGGCTTCTGTAATTGCTTCCCCACTGAACATGGGCTTTGATAGGTTGATCCATACTCCTAGCCTGTCTCTCTCTTCCCCTATTGGGGAAGGGCTCTGGGGAAGAGGAGCTCCAGGACACATTGGTGGGTTTGGCTGTCCAAGGAAGTCTGGTCGACATCATGCTAGCATCTGGAACCTGGTGGTTGACAAGAGAGTTAACATACAAAGCCAAGCAAATTGTTGAATAATCATGGACCTAAGGGCTGGAATAGTGCAGATGAAGAGTTGAGGGGTCCTCCATTTTGTAGATAGACAGTAGGCATTTTTTTTTTAGTAAAATTCCAAAGGGCCTGTGACTATACTAGTTTTTTTTTTTTTCCTTTTTCATTTTGCCCCTCAGCCTGAAAACTGTTATGCCAGTGGATCCAGTTTACTGTCTGGGGAGGTGATGTCATGGCTGGCAAAAGGACCGGAAAGCTGGATCAGGGAAGAGAGTAGTTCCTAATATGGGAAAGGAGTATAAATATTGCTGACTACAAACCCCATAGATTTGATGTGACTTGGGGCCCCATACTTACTTTAGGAGCCTATGTGACCTCTACATCTCTCTAGATCTGAACTCAAATACTGTGGTCATGAGTAGGAACATTTCATGATGCCATTCTCTACCATTGTTGATTCAAGTTGAGGGCAGGACCTATGGGGGCCCACAAAGGGGTCTATTTTGCTGTTCCTGAGCAAAATGTAGACATATAAATCAGTAGTTAATTAATATAAGAGGGGGGAAATGAATTTTATGTCTCAAAGTTTCTCAAAACACAAACTGAATCCTTTTAATATATAGGCTGTGTATTTGATATGCGGACTCTCTCAAAAGCCTAGACCAAGTAGATTAGAAGCATCCAATAGCACAGCTATATACAAGATACTGGATACTGTACAGCAAACCATAACAAAAGGACTTTTCAAAGTTAACCCAATTACCAAATAATGTGATGATAACATTAACTATCGATTGTCTTTTTGAACCGTAAGACAGCAGGAACCTCACATCTCCACTATAGAGCCTCTACTTCCCCCAGTCCTGGAACCCTTAGATAGGGCCCACTTTCCCGTATGCATCTCCCAATCCATATCAAATAATATTGTATCCGCCGATCACAACCTAACCAACGCAACGATTGCCACCTCAACATGCTTCACCTCAGACTGTGTCCAGAGACTTCACGTGTGGAATGACAACCCTTCAACTTCATTACTCGGGTGAGACCTTTCCTTTTATAGTACACTCTAATTTCATCTCAGGTAGTTCACTTTCTAACAAAGTCCCATAATCTAGATATACACCAGTTTCTGTGAGAGAGAGCTTATGTGCACACGTATCCATAAACTACTGCAAAATATATACCTGAAAGCAGAAGTACACTAGAGTTTGCAGTGAGTACCTCCCTAACACTTCCTCTCCACTATTACAAGCTTGGGATCCATGATTGCTCAACAAATTGTTTGGCTTCGTATGTTAACTCTCTTTTCAATCACCAGGTTCCAGATGCCACCAGGATGCTGGCCAGGCTTCCCTGAATTGAAGACCCCACCAATGTGTCCTGGAGCTCAGCTTCCCAGAGACACACCTTACTAGGGAAAGAGAGAGGCAGACTGGGAGTATGGACCGACCAGTCAACGCCCATGTTCAGTGGGGAAGCAATTACAGAAGCCAGACCTTCTACCTTCTGCAACCCTCAACGACCCTGGGTCCATGCTCCCAGAGGGCTAGAGAATGGGAAAGCTATCATGGGAGGGGGTGGGTTATGGAGATTGGGTGGTGGGAATTGTGTGGAGTTGTACCCCTCCCACCTTATGATTTTGTTCATTAATCCTTTCTTAAATAAAAAAATTTTTAAAAAATGACTGGTAACAGTGGAGAGAGGGATTTATTTGAATTATGGGCCCACCAAGTCTGTTTGGGAATCTCAGAATTCCCCAATTAGGGTCTCAGCTGATGGGGTGTCCTGATAGTGACTAGAGTCATCATTAAATTAGCCAGTCTCTTGCCCTTATTTAGCTTTTGCAGTCCTTGCTTTGATAAGGTTAGCTTTGGAGTGAGTGAGAGAATTGTAATAGGAAGTAGGTGAGGAGGTATTTAAGTCTAAGTGGACACTATTTCATTATGAAATTTATACTGACTCAATACAGAGTATTGTGTATTTTTGTTTTTGTTTTCAGGTATATAGTTTGCCTTAATTTTTGGATACATGTGAACATATGCTTTATCTTACAGGATCTGGTCTATATCTAGGTTTTGGGACTTTATTAGGAAGTGAACCTCTTGGAATGGAATTAGAAAATACAATGAAAGGACAGGTCTCACAAGATTAATGAGGGTGAAGGCTTAGCATTCCATACCTAAAGTCTCTGGACACAGTCTGGAATGGAGCATGCTGAGGTGGTACTCATTGCATTGATTAGGTTGAGATCGGTGGATGCAATATCATTTAGTATGAATTGATCAAGCTTTCAGGAAAGTGAGGCCCACCACACATGTTACAGGACTGGGGGAAGTATAGGTTCTATAGTGGAAGTGGGAGGTTCCTGCTGTCTTAAGGTTTAAGAAGACGATAGTTATTGCTACAGTCACATTATTTGGCAATTGAGTTAATTGAAAATCCCTTTGTTAGGATACACACCGTCACCATATTTTATGTCCTTTGACATTATTTGTACATAGCTATACCACCAGTTGCTTCTGTTCTTCTTGGACTAAGCTTTGAAGAGAGTCAACATATCAAAGACTCAACCTATGTATTAAAAAGGCTCAGTCTGTGCTTTAAAAAGTCTGTGACTTTCAACCAGTTTTCCCCCTCTCATATTACTTAATGATTTATATGACTATAGATTAATAGTAGTGTACATAAACACCATTCCCATCACCAAAAGACTGTGACACATCCTGTCCCTGTTCCCCTTTCCCTCACCCCACTTGTCACATGAAACTGAACATCCACACTCACCCTCCACCCAGGGTGCCCTATTACAAATTTAATCAAATCCAGCTTTGAGTTTCCCTGCCTGTTATTCTTTCTCAACTTCTGTTTCTAAGTGGGATCATCCCATACTCTTCTTTATCTTTCTGACTTAGCTCACTTAACATAATTCCTTCTAGCTTCATCCAAGATGGGTCAGAGAAGGTAGGTTCATAGTTCTTAATAGATGCATAGTATTCCATTGTGTATATATATGCCACAGCTTTCTCAACCACTCATCTGTTTTTGGGCACCTGGGTTGGTTCCAAGTTTTAGCTATTACGAATTGTGTTGCAATGAACATAGGTGCACACATATCATTTTGGTTGGGTATTATGGAGTCCTTGGATAGGAATTTCTGGGTCATGTGGAAGGTCCATGTCTAGCCTTGTGAGAGCTCTCCACAAAGTTTGTACCAATTTACATTCCCACCAGCAGTGCAGATGGGTTCCTCTGTCCCCACAGCCTCTCCAGCATTTGTTCCACCAATGTTTTCCTCTAAGTATTTGAAAGTTTCTGGTCTAATATCCATGCCCTTGATTCTTTTGAAGTTGATTTTTGTTTCTGGTGAGATAAGGTGGTTTAGTATCATTCTTCTGCATGTTTCAATCCAGTTTTCCCATCACCATTTATAGAAGAGAGGCTCCTTCCTCCATTTAATACTTTGGTCCCCCATATCAAAGATTAGATGTCCACATGTGTGGGGGTTTAGTTCTGGGCTTTCAATTCTGTTCCACTGGTTTGTGTGCCTATTTTTGTTCCAGTACAAGGCTGTTTTGATGATGATGGCCTTATAATATAGTTTGAGGTCTAAGAGTGTGATGCCTCCATTTCTGTTTCTTTTTATATATATATTTTTTATTTTATTTATTTATTCCCTTTTGTTGCCCTTGTTGTTTTATTTTTGTAGTTATTATTGTTGTTGTCATTGTTGTTGGATAGGACAGAGAGAAACGGATAGAGGAGGGGAAGACAGAGAGGGGGAGAGAAAGACAGACACCTACAGACCTGCCTCACCGCTTGTGAAGCGACTCCCCTGCAGGTGGGGAGCCATGGGCTCAAACCAGGATCCTTATGCCGGTCCTTGCGCTTTGCGCCACCTGCGCTTAACCCATTGCGCTACAGCCCAACTCCCTCCATTTCTGTTTCTTTCCCTCAAGATTGTTTTGACAATTCTAGGTGATTTCTGGTTCCAGATAAATGATTATAGTTTTTGTTCTATTCTCTTAAAGAAGCTTTGTGGAACTTTGATGGGCATCACAATAAATGTGTCTATGTCTCCTGGGAGAATATTAATTTTGATGATATTACTTCTTCCAATCCATGAGCATGGGATGTTTTCCATTTCTTGGTATAAGTTTCTATTTCCTTGAATAGTGGCTCATAGTTTTCAGTATCCAAGTCTTTCACTTCTTTGGTCAGGTTTATTCTACAACAGCGAATGGAGTGATTTCTGGATATCCCCTTCTTTGGTTTTAGTGTTTGCATAAAGAAATGCTACTGATTATTGTACATTGATTCTGTAGCCTGACACCTTGCTAGATTGCCTCATAACTTCCAGTAGTTTTCTACTGGATTCTTTAGGTATTTCTATGTATACTATCATATCATCTGCAAATAGTGAGAGCTTGACTTCTTCCCTCGCAATCTGTATTCCTTTGATTTATTTCTCTTGCCTGATTGCTATGGCAAGAATTTCCAATACTATGTTGAAGAGTAATGGTGATAGTGGACATCCCTGTCTAGTGTCTGATATGAGGGGGAATTCTTCTGTCCATTGAGTATGATGTTGGCTGTACGTTTGCTATATATGGACTCCACTTTCTTGAGGAATTTCCCACGTACTCCAATGTTTTGTAGTGTTTTGAGCACGAATGGATGTGGATTTTGTCAAAGGATTTCTCTGCATCTATTGAGATAATCATGTGGTGTTTGGTTTTACTTTTATTGGTTTTGGTGAATGACATTGATTGACTTATGTATGTTGAACCAACCTTGCATTCCTGGGATAAATCCCACTTGATCCTGATGATCATTTTTTTTTATATACTGCTGTATGTGTTTGGCCAGGATCTTGTTTAATATTTTGGCATCTATGTTCATCAGAGATACTGGTGTGTAGTTTTCCTTTTTTGTTGTGTCCCTATCTGCTTTTGGTATCAGGATGATGTTGGTTTCATAGAAGGTAGAAGGGAGTGTTCCTGTTTCTTTCATCTTGTGGAAAAGCTTTAGATGTATAGGTATTAGCTGTTCCCTGAAGGTTTTGTAGAATTCATTTGTGAAACCATCTGGTACAGGACTTTTGTTGTTGGGGAGATTCTTAATCTGTCGCTTCACATGGGAGACAGATGACCCGGGACTCATGGTTGGGTTGTAGGCAGTATCTCTTTATTCATGCAGGACGCAGCACAATCTCAGCTGAGATAAGCTAAACTAAAACTAAACTAACAATGCTGTCTTTATATATACTTGCCAAGTAGGGTGTAAACAGGATGTGATGTAGAGAGGGTGGAGAGAAAAGTGACTGGTGAATATCAGGGTGTGACAAGGAGAGGGGGCGGAGCAGGCAAGAATTCTACCACTGAACCACCAATGCCCTGGAAGGAGGGTGTTGCTTGTTAATAGTGGTTATGTAAATAGAATACAGTGGTTATGTAAATAGAATGCAGTGTTAAGCAGGGGGGATTTAAACCAAATAAAACAGAAAAGGTTTTTAGAAGTAGAATTAGAAGCATACCAACATAATCAATGTTTCAATTTCTTTGTCTGTGACTAGTGCATTTAGGTTTTGTAGTTCTTCTTGGTTCAGTTTTGGAAGGGCATATGTTTCTAGGAATTCTTCCATTTCTTCCAGATTCTCTATCTTGGTGGCATATAGTTCTTCTTAGAAGTTTCACTTGATTTTCTGGATTTCTGTGATGTCAGTTGTGATATCTCTTCTATCATTTACAATTCTATTTATTGGAGTTGTCTCCGTTTTTTTAGTGAGTCTGGCTAGTCTTGTTTAAAGAACCAACATTTGGCTTAATTGATCTTTTGTATGGTTCTCTTATATTTGATGTTGTTTATTTCTGCTTTAATTTTAGTGATTTCTGTCCTTCTGGTGCTTTAGTGTTCCTTTGTTCCTCTTCCTCTAAGTCCTTAAGGTGTGCAGTAATGTCATCTATTTTAGCTCTTCTTCTTTAATGTGTGATTGTATGTCTATGAGTTTCTCTCTTAGTATTGCTTTAGCTGTGTCCCAAATATTTTGATAGCTTGTGTCTTCATTTTCAGGAACATTTGAATTTCTTGTTTGAGTGTCCCTCTGACCCAGCAGTTCTTTTTTTTAATATTTATTTTCTCTTTTGTTGCCCTTGTTGTCTTTTTATTGCCATTGTAGTTATTATTGTTTTTATTGATGTTATCGTTGTTGGATAGAACAGAGAGAAATGGAGAGGAGGGGAAGACAGAGAGGGGTAGAGAAAGACAGACACCTGCAGACCTGCTTCACCACCTGTGAAGTGACTCCCTTGCAAGTGGGGAGCCGGGGGCTTGAACAGGGATTCTTATGCCAGTCCTTGTGCTTTCTACCACATGCGCTTAATCCGTTGCACTACCACCTGGCTCCTGACCCAGTGGTTCTTAAGCAGCATGTTATTGAGTTTGCAAATTCTGTGACTTTTAGTAATTTTCTGGGATTGTTTTTTAATGTTAGGTTTACTTCACTGTAGTCTGAGAAGATACTTGGGATGATTTCAATGCTCTTGAATTTGTTGATACTGTCTTTGTTGCCAAACCTGTGGTCTATCCTTTAGAATGTGCTCTGTGGATTTGAGAAGAATGTGTATTCCAGTTTTGGGGAGTCAAGAATTCTGAGAATGTCCAGGAGGTCTAGTCTGTCCATCTCTTCATTTATTTCTCTTGTTTCTTTGTTGATTCTCTGTTTCATTGATTTGTCTAAGTATAAGGGTGAGGTGCTAATATCTCCCACTATTATTGTATTACTATTGATGTATTTTTGTAGTTCTTTTTTTGTAGGTATGTTGTATGATTTGTTTATTTTTTCTATGAGAGTGAAAAAAAGTAACCACATTCTATATTTTCTGTCACATGTGGTCCTCGAGATTGGACCCAGTGGTGTCATGCATGTAAGTCCTATCCACTACCTCTCCAGTCACCCTTTATATCTTAATTTAAAACTTGTGAACCAAATGATAGCAGAGATCATGAGCTCTTGGCTTTGCTTGCTCTGTTTTTTTGCTCTTTCTGGCTCTATCTAGTTCTCTCTGGATGCTTGCACTGTACTTACTTGGCTGACTCTTGACCTTGGATGAACTCAACTGGCCCTTTCTATGTGGCCTGTATCCAGGTACCAGCCTCTTTCTGGAGAAACCACATAACTCTTTTAGTTAATCTCCTTATGTTCCATGTTCTCTTGCTATCTCATATGGATTATTATTATTATTATTATTATTATTGATTTAATAATGATCAACAGGATTTTGGGATAAGAGGGGCTCAATTCCATATAATTCCAACCACTAGAATCCTGTATCCCAACCCCTTCATTGGAAGCTTCCCTACTCTTTATTTATTTATTTTTATTTATTTAAAAAATGAGACATTAACAAAACCATAGGATAATATTACTATTGATGTATTTAGATGGTACCTCAATGGGTGCATAATGTTAATAATTGTTAAATCTTCTTGGTTTATTGATCCTCTAATCATTATGTAGTGACCTTGCCTATCTTTTATTACTTTATTTAGTTTGTTTATTTCTTTCTATGAGAGTGAAAAAGAGTAACCACATTCTACATTTTCTATCACATGTGGTCCTGGGGATTGGACCCAGGGGTCTCATGCATGTAACTCCTATCTACTACCTTTCCAGTCACCCTTTATTCATTAATTTAAAACTTGTGCCAGAGATGAGAATGGCTGCTCCTGCATTTTTTGTGGTCCATTAGCCTGTAGGATAGTTTTCCATCCTTTTACTTTAAGCCGGTGTTTGTCTTGTTGGTTCAGATGGGAATCTTGCAAGCAACATATGGTTGAGTTGTGTTTCCTGATCCATCCTGTCTTGATTCATTGTGGTAGCAGTTTTATTTGCTCTTGATTTACCATTTTCTTTTTATTGATGTATTTTTTATTTTTATGTTCTGTCATTCTTCAATTGTGTTTTGAGTAGAAGCCATGCTATATTAAATACCTTTATAACAAATATAGTCACCCAACCTCAGAAATTACAACAGTAGTAACTGAAGCAAGGATTGATGCTGTTCAACCAATACCAGTTAGTCAAACAACACTACCAATTTAAGATAAAATCGCAACCAAATCCAAAGGGAAAAGAAAGAGAAAGGAAAAAAGGGAAAGCAAGAGTAGACAATTATGCAAATCTACTGTGCACTGTAAATTCTAGGGATA
Source organism: Erinaceus europaeus (assembly GCF_950295315.1). NCBI lineage: Eukaryota > Metazoa > Chordata > Mammalia > Eulipotyphla > Erinaceidae > Erinaceus > Erinaceus europaeus. Next base: position 83,176,063 of record NC_080185.1, on the reverse strand, counting down.
GCAAGAGGAGAAAGGGAAGTAGAGAAGACACACACACACACACACACACACACACACACACACACACACACACACGGAGTCCACTCTGAGTCAGATTTCTTCCCCAAAATAATTCACACACTAGTATCAGTGAATTTAGAAAGTAAAAGAAAGAGGAAGGAAGAAAAGAAGACAAGAACAAGATAAAAAAGAGCAGTGAAAGGAAATATTTTTTTTAAAAAAATTAGGTAGGAGGAGGGAAATAGGAGAGTGGAGGGGAGAGGTAGAGAGAAACATGTTCCTTTCACAATGGAGAGGCCTCCTCCTTAGTGTCACCCTTAAGGACCCCTTATTCAGCCTCCTGCTGATGACCCAGTATCCTACCCTATCCAGAGAATCTCAGGTCACAAGCTGCTTCTTGTTGGAGCTCTTGCCAGCCACTGCTTCCAAGTGATGGCACCATTTTTTCTCAGTTTTTTTTTTTGCTATTCATGTTTTTTGTTTGTTTGTTTATAGTTTATAATATTTTGGGGTAGGTTGTTTACTTATCGACAAGAGAATGTTGAACCATCCATCTTTCCCATGGACAAATTCCACTTGTTTTTGGTGGATCATTCTCTTAATATGATCTTGTATTTGATTATCCAAGATGTTGAGGTTCTTTGCATCAATATTCATCAGGGATATAGGTCTAAAGTTTTCTATTTTGGTAGATTTATTTTCTGCTTTGGGGATCAGAATGATATTATCCTCATAGAATATGTTTGGGAGTATTCCTTCTTCTTTCTATGTTCTGGAAGAGTCTGGAGTGAATGAGTCTTATTTCTTTGATTGTCTTATAGAATTTGTTTTGTAGAATTTATGGAATAGCTTTTCAATACTGTCTCAATTTCCATTTTACTTGTTGTGTTTATCTACTTCCCTTTATATCAAGGTTGTCAGTTTTTGACTCTAAGAATATGTCCACCTTCCAAGTTGTGAAATTTATTTGCATTTTGCTATCCATAGTAGTTTGACAGTACCCTTTGTATCTCTCACTCATCAGTTGTTTATTTTTCATTTTTTATTATCTTTGTTTACTGGATAGAGACAGCCAGAATTCGAAATGGTAGGGGAGATAGGGAGAGAGAAGGAGAGACACCTGCATTCTTGCTTCACTGCTTGTAAAGCTTTCCCCCTGCAGGTGGGGACTGGGGGCTCTAACCTGGATCCTTTAGCACTGTAACATGTGTACTCACCCAGGTGTGCCACCAATGGGTCCCTGACTCATCAGTTGTAATATCTTCTCTTGTTTCTGAGTTATTTTACCACAGCTTTCTCTCTCTCCTCTCTCTCTCTCTCTCTCTCTCTCCTAGTGGTTTATATATTTTATTTATCATTTTAAAAAAACAGCTTTTGGTTTCATTAATCTTATTGATGGTCTTTTTTGTTTGTTTGTTTTCTGTTTCATTGATTTCTGCTCTGATTTTAACTATTTCCTGTCTCCTGTTGGGCGTTGAATATCTTTGTTACTCCATCTTTAGTTAGTTCAGTAGGGCTGTTAGATGGCTTATTAGTGATGTCTCCTCTTTATTAAATTAAGTCTGTATTGTCATGAAATTCTCACTCAGGACTGTTTCTCCTGCACCCCATAGTGTCTGATGGCCTGTTTCTTCATTTTAATTGATATTGAGGTGATTATCCATTTTTCCAAAGATCTATGTGTTAATCAGAAGTATGCTGTTTAGTTTCTAGACTTCAGAGGTTTTTTGTGGTTAATTTCTAACTTCATACCATCATGATCTGAAAACATGCTTTTTATGATTTTAATATTCACATATTTGTTTAGGTTGTTTTTGTGGCTGAAAGTATGGTCAATCCTTGTGAATTTTCCATGTGTACTTGAGAAGCACATGTATACATTTGCTTTGGGGTGGAAAGATATATATATATATATTAGATTAATCTCATCATTTAAGATTGCTATTTCCCTGTTGATTTTTCATCCAGATAATATGTCTTTTGTTGTGAGTGGTATGATAAGAGCTCCTACTTGTATTTTGTTCTTTTAAATGTCTCCATTGAGTTCAGTAAGCAGTTTTTTTTATATAAGTTTGGGTGCACCTATGTTTTTGAGCATAAATATATCTATATATCCACATCTTCATGTTCATTTGTTACTTTGAACATTATTTATTCCCCTGATCTGTTTCTGCTTACTTTATTTATTGGAATGTCTATTTTATGTGAAGATAGAATAGCTGTTACTGCGGTTTTTTTCTGTGTTATTGGCTTGCAATATCTTGCTCCAACCTCTTTTTGTCTTTTATTTGGACTTGTGTTTTCTGAAGACATATAGTAGTTGGATCCAGTCTTTAACCTATTAGCTACATTGTGTCTTTTTACAGATGAATTTAGGTTACTCACATTAAGGGTGATTTATTCTTTTCACATCTGTCAGTGAGAATAGGTTTCAATGTTGATTTCCTCACTAATTTCACTTGTACTTTCTGTAAGTCTCTTATTTTGCATTAAATTTTCCATATGTGTAATAACTCAAATATTATATCTAAAAATAAATTTTTAAAAGTTCTTTATTAACTAGCATTAGTAAATTCTGTCTATTAATTCCCCCATTTTCTATTTTATTGTTATTTCCTCTTTCTTTCTTTCTTTCTTTCTTTTTTATTTAAGAAAGGATTAATTAACAAAACCATAGGGTAAGAGGGGTACAACTCCACACAATACCCACCACCCAATCTCCATATCCCACCCCCTCCCCTGATAGCTTTCCCATTCTCTATCCCTCTGGGAGCATGGACCCAGGGTCATTGTGGGTTGCAGAAGGTAGAAGGTCTGGCTTCTGTAATTGCTTCCCCACTGAACATGGGTGTTGACTGGTCGGCCCATACTCCCAGTCTGCCTCTCTCTTTCCCTAGTAGGGTGTGTCTCTGGGAAGCTGAGCTCCAGGACACATTGGTGGGGTCTTCAATTCAGGGAAGGCTGGCCAGCATCCTGATGGCATCTGGAACCTGGTGACTGAAAAGAGAGTTAATATACGAAGCCAAACAATTTGTTGAGCAATCATGGAACCAAAGCTTGGAATAGTGGAGAGGAAGTGTTAGGGAGGTACTCACTGCAAACTCTAGTGTACTTCTGCTTTCAGGTACATATTTTGCAGTAGCTTATGGATACATGTGAACATATGCTCTCTCTCATAGAAACTGGTGTATATCTAGGTTTTGGGACTTTGTTAGAAAGTGAACTACCTGAGATGAAATTAGAGTATACTATGAAAGGAAAGGTCTCACCCAAGTAATGAAGCTGAAGGGTTGTCATTCCACACGTGAAGTCTCTGGACACAGTCTGAAGTGAAGCATGTTGAGGTGGCAATCGTTGTGTTGGTTAGGTTGTGATCGGCAGATGCAATATTATTTGATATGGATTGGGAGAGGCATACGGGAAAGTGGGCCCTATCCAAGGGTTCCAGGATTGGGGGAAATAGGGGCTCTATAGTGGAGATGTGAGGTTAATGCTGTCTTAGGGTTCAAAAAGACAATCGATAGTCAATGTTATCATCACATTATTTGGTAATTGGGTTAACTTTGAAAAGTCCTTTTGTTATGGTTTGCTGTATAGTACCCAGTATCTTGTATATAGCTGTGTTATTAGTTGCTTCTGATCTAATTGGTCTAGGCTTTTGAGAGAGTCCGCATATCAAATACAGATTCAGTTTGTGTTTTGAAAAACTTTGAGACATACAATTGATTATCTCCCTCTCATATTAATTAACTAGTGATTGATATGTCTACATTTTGCTATTAGTGTAAATAAACACCATCCCCACCACCAAAAGACTGTGACCCATCCCTCCCATCCACTCCCACCCCCACTGGCCCAGGAAGCTGCATGTCTACCCCTCACCACAGGGGTTTTAGCATTGATTTACTTGAGATCAACAGAGGGAGTATGATGGTAAGGGATCAGAGAGAAATAATATCAATAAATATGGGTGAAGTTAGAAGATACAGGACTAGGGAATTTAAGAATATTAGAGGAAATGGGAAGGGTTACTTTTAGTTTTATAAAGAGTTTAAAATAGTTATAATTAATTGTTAACATAACCAACTAAGTTGGGGAATTGTTTGCGTAGGAACATGGACCCAGGATCATTATGGGATACAGAAGGTGGAAGGTCTGGCTTCCGTAATTGCTTCTCTGCTGGATATGGGCATTGGCAGGTCAATCCATACTCCCAGCCTGTTTCTGTCTTTCCATAGTGGGTCAAGGGTTTGGGGAGGTGGGGTTTCGTGACACACTGGTGAGGTCTTCTGCTCAGGGAAGTCAGGTTGGCATCATGATAGCAGCTGCAACTTGGTGACTGAAAAGCATTAAGATATAAAGCAGAAAAAATTGTTAATAATCAAGAACCTAAGGGTAAGAGTATATCAGATAAGATTTGGGGTCTCCATTTTGAAAAAAATACTAGTAGGTCTATTTTAGGTATATTCCAAGCATCTCAACACTTTACTAATTTTTGCCTGTGCCCAATAGATATCATGCTGGTGGGCTAAAGATATTGTCTGGGGAGATGGTATCAGAATTTGAAATAGGACTAGAAAGCTGGATCAGGGAAAAGAATAGCTCTTCTATAGGAAGAGTATATGAATATCATTTACTGTAAGCACCATTGAGCTGATCTTGATCACAGGAGCCTGTGTAACCTCTGCATACCTGTAGGTCTGAGCTCACATTCCATGGTCATACCTAGGAACATTATAGGCTGTACTTATTTCAGGACCTGTTTTCCTCTGGTAGTAGAGTATGTTGACACAGTCTCTCTTCAGATATTGGTGCCTTCCCTACTATTGTTGATCCACATTGAGGGCAAGGCCTTATAGAGGCACACAAGGGGGTCCACTATCTTGTTTCGATGGAGATGACCAGTGAGAGTTGAGAGAGAGAGATCTGTGAGAGATCTTGGCCTGTCATGTCTATGTGGGAATCCCAGATTCCCTGACTAGGGCTCCAGATTATGGGGTGGCCTGGTAGTGACCAAAAGAGCCATCACTAAAGTATGCCAGTCTACTTTAACAATGAATATTTAGTCATTGACCTTGCCCTCAATGTGGATCAATAATGGTATGGAATGTCCCATTCTCCAAAGGGAGGTTGGGCAACATACTCTACCTACTACCCAAGGAAAATGGGTCCTGAAATTAGTTCAGCCTGGAATATTCCTAGCTGTGACTACAGAATGTGAGCACAGACCTACAGGGATGCAGAGGTTACATAGGATCCTGTGCTGAATATGGGCCTCAGATCAAACCTATGGGGTTTACTGTTAACAATATTTATGTATTTTCCCTATATTTTGCAACTACTCTATTCCCTGATCCAGCTTTCTAGTCCTTTTTCCAACTATGACACCATCTCCCCAGACAATAACCTGGTTCCACCTGCATATTAGATGTCAGGCAAAGGCAAAAACTAGTAAAGTCATAGGACCCTTGGAATGTACCTAAATTAGAACTACTAGTTTCTTCCAAAATGGAGACCCCAAATCTTCATCTGCAATATTATTGACTTTAAGTTCATGATTAGTCAACTGTTTGTCCAGCTTTACATCTTAACTCTTTTTCAGCCACCAGGTTCCATATGATACCATGATGTCAACCAATATCCTTGGGCAGAGGACCCCACCATGTGGCTTTGAGTGCTGCCTCCCCAGATCCCTGCCCCACTAGGGAATGAGAGAAAAGGCTGAGAGTATGGATCGAGCTTCCAATACCCATGTTCAACGAAGAATCCATTACAGAAGCCGGACCTTCCACCTCTGTACCCCACAATGACCCTGGGTCCATACTCCCAGAGGGATAAAGAATAGAGAAGCTATCAAGGGAGGGGGTTGAATAGGGAGTTATGGGGGTGGGCATTGTGTAGAAATGCAGCATTCTTATCCTATAGTCTTGACAATATTTCCATTTTATAAATAAAAAAGTGTGTCAATCTTTTGCTCTTATCCAGCTTTTGTAGTCCTTACTTTGTCTGACAAGGTCCACCTTGGAGTGATTGAGGGAAATGAAATAGGAAGTAGGTGAGAAGGATACCTAGGTCTAAGTTGAATTTATTTGATTAAGTACTTTATGCTGTTTTTTTTAGGTTTTTCTACTTGCTTGATATACTTAATGAGTCACTGCAAGTACTTGAGCATTTTTGCTTTAAGGTTTATATGTTCTCCTGATTTATGGATACATGTGCACATGTCTCATAGGCCCTGGTCTATATCTAGGTTCTGTGGCTTTGTTAGGAAGTGCACCACCCAAAATAGAATTACCGAGTCTCATGAGCTAGGAAAGGTCTCAGGAGAATAATTGAGGTGAAGGGTTAACATCCCAAGCCTGGTGTCTCTGGACCCTTTTGGAGGTTAAACATATGAAGGTAATACTGGTTTCACTGATTGGTTGAGATGGGGTGGGGAGCCAAGATAGTAGTGCTGAGTACATCTCCTGACTTTCTATTTGCAGAGAAGCTGCTTAAAACCTGGAAATTTTGATTCAGGGCAAAATTTCCAGGCCATGGCAGAGGAAGTATACAGGTAGGCTAAAAGTAGAACCAAGGAGGAGAGCAACAGCTCACATATAGGCTAGAAACCATCTGGATAAAGGACAAAGCACATACAAGATCCTGACCATAGCTGTGTGAGTTATAATTCTTCCCTTTGTACTGGGAGTGTTATGTTTCCAGTTCTTTCTTCTCAAGAATTTTTTGGCAATTCTAGGTCTTTTATGGTTCCAGATAAACATTTGTAGCTTTTTTTCTATTCTTCTAAAAAAATGGTAGGGAGCTTGATAGGGATTACATTGAATTTGTGTGTGTCTCTGGGTAGTCTATTCATTTTGATGATGTTAATTCTTCCAACCCATGAACATGGAATATCTTTCTACTTTGTGTCTTTTTCTATTTCCTTGAATAATGACTCATAATATTCATTATATAAGTCTTGCACTTCTTTTGTTGGGTTTATTTCTAGATTATTTATTTGTTTATTTATTTATTTATTGCTGCTATATTAAAGGGAATTGATTTCTGGATTTTTTTTCTTCTGTTACCTTAGTGTTTTCATAGAGGAATGCCACTGACTTTTGCATGTTAATTTTGTGGCCTGACACCTTACTATATTGTCTGATAATTTCCAAGAGTTTCCTGCTGAATTCTTTAGGTTTTTTATGTATACTGTCCTGTCGTCTGCAAATTTTGAGTGTGAATTCTATGCTTCCAATCTGTATTCTGTTCATTCCTTGCTACTGCCTGATTGCTATGACAAGCAACTCCAACACTATGTTGAATAGTAATAGTGATAGTGGGCAGCCCTGTCTATTACTTGATCTAGGAAGAATACTTCCAGTTTTTCACCATTGACTATAATGTAGGCTTGCTATATAGACTTCACTATCTTGAGGAATTTTTCATTCATTCCCATTTTTGTAGCATTTTGATCATAAAAGGACATGGGATTTTGTCAAAGGCTTTCTCTGCATCTATTGAGATAATCTTGTGTTTTCTTGGTCTAGCTTTTATTGGTAAGATGAATCATGTTGATTTACTTTTGTATATTAAACCAACCTTGCATCCGGGTTAACATCACTTGATCATGATGAACAATCTTTTCAATATACTGTTGTATCTTGTTGGAAATAATTTTGTTCAATATTTTAGCATCTATGTTCATCAGCAATATTGTTCTATAATTTTCTTTTTTGCTATGTCCCTGTCTTCTTTTGGTATCAGGCTGATATTGGTTTTGTAGAAGCTGGCAAGGAGTATTCTTGTGTATTCAATCATTTTGAAGAACTTTAACAATAGAGATATTAAATCTTCCCTGAATGTTTTATAGAATTCATTTTAAAACCACCTGGTCCAGGACTCTCATTTTTTGGAAGGTTTCTGATAACTGTTTTGATTTCTTTGGCTGTGATTAACCTGTTCATATTTTTCTATTCTTCTTTGTGTAATTTTGAAAGTTTGTATGTATTTAGGAACTCATTCATTTACTCCAGATTCTCTAGCTTGATGGCATATACTTGTTCATAGAAACCTCACGATTCTACCTTTTGGGGGATTTTATCTGGACTTTTGTCCTGGCTCATTTGTGCAATGCTTCTTCTGGGTTTAACCATTATATTAGGTTTGTTATAAGGTCCCTATCTCATTACTTTGCAATCCATTGACCCCACTTGCCTGGATTTACTTGTGTCTACATAAGGTACTTAAGTGTTCACAGTTTCTAAGCTTAACAGTTGTTTAAATGTTATCTGAATTCCTGAGGTGAAGCACTGTGGATGAAACCCCTTATGTTATATTATTTATCTTCACTGCAGTCTATGGAATCCTGAGTTCTTTTGACTATAAGTAGATTTTTAGTTTTATCACTGATTCACGGGGGGGGGGATAGATTGCACAATGGTTATGCAAAGATACTCCAAAGCCCAAGGGTTCCAAGCCCTGGACCTAATCCCCTGTACCACCACAGGCCAGAGCTTAACCAACAACGCTTTTTGGCCCTGTGGGTATCTGACTAAACTCTATTTTTATTTGGAGGATTTTGAGCAAAGTATTCACCTTTATTCCTAATTTATCAGGACAACAATGTGGAAAGGTGCCCACTGTATAGTTAAACTTGTAGACCACTGGAACTGTAGATCTTCACTTGAATTACCTGGTATGTTAGTTGTCTGCTCCATGATGTCTGTATAGGGTGTCCCTCCTTGTTTTCTGGCCTCTGAGAGGCAGTTGCAATAGAGACTCACAGCTGTAAACTGATGAGTTCTATGTGATTCTATCCTCCCTTCAGCAGCCTTTTTGTTGATAAAACTCAGACCAGAGGGGGTGTTTCAACTAGCAAACTACCAGCTACTCCCAAGTACATATGGGCTTTTAGCCCTAGGAATCTCATTAACGCACTCTCTGTCCAAGAGCCACCCATGTGTACACTCACCTGTGAGTTGGTGGGTTCTCAAAGTAATCCTATTCTTATCTTGTGTTCTCACGTGATCCTTTTTTCTATTACTAGTTGATCATGGAGAGTGAAACACAGTTGGTGCTACTCAGTAGCCATGCCTCCACAAGTCTGGACCCAGTTCTTTAATCCATATAGCTACTTTGAGTCTTTCAACAGGTGACCTTCGGACATTCACATTTAGGGTGGTTCATTATATATGTGGTTTACATACATCTGTTCTTATTTTTACTTTGAATTTGTTTTAAATTGTTGATTCTTTTTTCATTTTTTTCTGTCATTCGTTATGAATGGGTTTTTGTGGTAAGTTCCTCACTGATTTCTTTTGTATTTTCTGTAAATTTCTGTTCTTTGTTTTGTATTTGGTTACTTTAAGTGTAATAGCTAACATAATGCATCTAAGAGTTATTTTTCAGTTGGTCTTGATCAACATTTGACAGAATCACTTTGTCCATTAATCCCCTGCCTTTACCTGTTTTATTTTTCTTGTCTTTTTTATTGTGTTCTTAGTTCTAGTCTACTGATTTCACCTCTCTTATCACAATTATTCCTTTGCTTCGTGTTTTCTCATAGGACTCCTTTTAGTAATTATTATAAGGTGGGGTTGATAATGGCATATTCCTTTGGCTTTTGAATATTTGAGTAGACTTTTATTTCTCTCACACATTTGAGTGATAACTTTGCATGATACAAGACCCATGGTTCTAATTCCCCCTCTTTTAGTACTTAGCATATGTCATTCCACTCTCTCCTTTCCTATAGGGTTTCTAAAGAAAAGTCTAATAAAAGCCTGATAAGTCTACATATGTATGTCATTTTTTCCTTTCTCTAGCAGCCTGCAAAAAAACCTTTTCCTTGCCATTGAGTTTTTATAGCTTCATAGTGATTTTCCTTGATGTTGGTTATTTTGCATTAATGTACCTGATTGTACAGTTTGCACTTTGACTTGATATCTCCTGATGATTGCTTAAGTGATAAAAATTCTCAGTGAAATTTTCCCTGACTATGGTTTCTGTTCCTTTCACCATGTCCCCTTCTTGAGGAATTTCTATTACTCTTATATTCAACCTTTTGATGGAGTCCACAGTTTCACATAGAATTACTCATTCTTTGTAAACCTTTCTTCTCTTCTCCCTCATCTTTGAAATGGGAATGCAAGCTAGTTGTATCTATCCTATAGATTAGATTTTTTAAAATTTATTTACTTAGGAAAGGAGACATTAAAAAAAACCCACCACCCAGTCTCCATATCCCCTCCCTTCCTCTGATAGCTTTCCCATTCTCTATCCCTCTGGGAATGTGGACCCAGGGTCGTTGTGGGTTACAGAAGGCGGAAGGTCTGGCTTCTGTAATTGCTTCCACACTGAACATGGGTGTTGACTGGTCGATCCATACTCCCAGTCTTCCTCTCTCTTTCCCTAGTAGGGTGGGGCTCTGGGGAAGCAGAGCTACAACATTGGTGGAGTTGTCAGTCCAGGGAGGTCTGGTCGGCATCATGCTGGCATCCAGAAACTGGTGGCTGAAAAGAGAGTTAACATACAAAGCCAAACAAATTGTTGAACAATCATGGATCTAAAGGCTGGAATAGTGCAGATGAAGTGTTGAGGGGGATACTCTCTGCAGACTTTTGTGTACTTCTGCTTTCAGGTATATGTTTTCCCCTAGTTTGAGGACACGTGTGAACATATGCTGTATCTCAGGGGACCTGGTCTATATCTAGGTTTGGGGACTTTATTGAGGAGTGGACCACCTGGAATGGAATTAGAGAATACTATGAAAGGAAAGGTCTCACCCGAGTAATGAAGCTGAAGGGTTGTCATTCCACACCTGAAGTCTCTGGACACAGTCTGAGCTGAAGCATGCTGGGGTGGCACTCATTGCGTTGATTAGGTTGCCATCAGCAGATGCAATATTATTTGATATGAATTGAGAGAAGTATGCAGGAAAGTGGACCCCACCCTAAGGTTCCAGGACTGGGTGAAATATAGGCTCTATAGTGAAGTTCCTGCTCTATGTGAGGTTGCTGCTGTCTTAGGGTTCAAGAAGACAATAGATAGATATTGTTATCATCAGAGAATTTGGTAATTTGATTAACTTTGACAAGTCCCTTTGTTAGGGTTTGCTGTATAATACCCAGCATCTTGTGTATAGTGGTGCCACCAGTTACTTCTGTTCTCCCTGGTCTAGGCTTTTGAGAGAGTCAACATATCAAAGATTCAGCCTATGTATTGAAAAGACTCAGTCTGTGTTTTAAAAAGTTCTAGACATATGATCAAAATTTCCCCTCTCATATTAATTGAATAGTGGTTTATACGACTACACTTTAATAGGAGTGTACATAAACACCATTTCCACCACAAAAAAACTGTGTCACATCCCACCCACCCACACCCATCACCCCCACTGCCCGGGAAGCTGAATGTCCACCCTCCCCCTCACCACTGGGTTTTTATTTTGTTGCCCTACTCTCGATTTAATCAGATCCTGCTTTTAGTTTCCCATACTGTTCTTCTTTCTCAACTTTTTTTGATGAGTGGGATCATCCCATACTCATTTATGTCTTTCTGACTTAGTTCACTGAACATAATCCCTTCTACTCCATCCAAGGTGAGTCAGATAAAGTGGGTTCATAGTTCTTAATAGCTGCATAGTATTCCATTGTGTATATATACCACAGCTTACTCAGCCACTCATCTGTTGTTGGGCACCTGGGTTCCTTCCAGGTTTTAGCTATTATGAATTGTGCTGCTATGAACATAGGTATACACATATCTTTTTGATTGGGCATTATGGAATCCTTGGGGTATATCCCCAGGAGAGTAATTACTGGGTCATATGGAAGGTCTATGTCTAGCCATGTGAGAGTTCTTCAGACTGCTCTCTACAAAGGCTGGACCAATTTACATTCCCACCAGTAGTGCAGAAGGGTTTTTCTCTCTCCACAGCCTCTCCAACATTTGCTGCTGCTGTTCTTTTTGATGTATGCCATTTACACAGGAGTAAGGTGGTATCTCAATATTGTCTTTATTTTCATTTCTCTGACAATCAGCAACCTGGAGCAGTTTTTCATGTTTGCTAGCCTTTTGGATCTCCTCTGAAGTGAATGTCTTGTTCATATCCTCTGCTCATTTTTGGATGTGGTCATTTGCTTTTATTTGCTAAGTTTGCTGAGCTCTTTGTATATTTTTGTGATTAGTCTCTTGTCTGATGTATGGCATGTGAAGGTCTTCTCCCATTCTCTGAGGAGTCTCTTTGTGTTTCTTTTGCTGTGCAGAAGCTTTTCAATTTCATGTAGTCCCATTGGTTTGTTTCTGCTTTAGTATTCCTTGCAATTGGGTTTGTTTCATCAAAAATGCCCTTGAGGTAGGTGGGAAAGTGTTCCACCAACGTTTTCCTCTAGGTATTTGATAGTTTCCAGTCTAACATCCAGGTACTTGATCCATTTGGAGATGATTTTTGTTTCTGGTGAGATAAGGTGGTTCAATATCATTCTTCTGCATGCTACAACCCAGTTTTACCAGCACTATTTACTGAAGAGGGCTTCCTTTTTCCAGTTAATACTTTGGGCCCCTTTATCAAAGATTAGATGTCCATAGGTGTGGGGGTTTAGTTCTGGGCTTTCAATTATGTTCCACTGGTCTGTGTGCCTATTTTTGTTCCAGTACCAGGCTGTTTTGATGATGATAGCCTTACAATATAGTTTGAGATTTGGCAGGGTGATGCCTCCATTTCTGTTTCTTTTCCTCATGATGGCTTTGGCAATTCTAGGTGTTTTCTGGTTCCAGATAAATGAATATAGTTTTTGTTCTATTCTCTTAAAGAAGCTTGGTGGAACTTTGATGGATATCCCATTAAATTTGTATATGGCTCTGGGGAGAATAATCATTTTGATAATGTTTATTCTTCCAATCCATGAGCATGGGATTTCTTTCTATATCTTGGTATCAGTTTCTATTTCCTTCAATAGTGGCACATAGTTTTCAGTATACAAGTCTTTCACTTCTTTGGTCAGCTTTACTCCTATGTATTTTATTGATTTTGCTGCAACAGTGAATGGGTGTGATTTCTGGATGTCTTCTTCTTCAGTTTTAGTGTTCGCATAGAGAAATGGCACTAATTTTTGTACACTGATTTTGTAGTCTGACACCTTGCTGTATTGCCCGATAACTTCCAGTAGTTTTCTGCTGGAGTCTTTAGGTATTTCTATGTATACTATCATATCAACTGCAAATAGTGGGAACTTGACTTCTTCCCTTCCAATCTATATTCCTTTGATTTCTTTCTCTTGTCTAATTGCTACGACAATAACTTCCATTACTATGTGGAAGAGTAATGGTAATAATTGAGAGCCCTGTTTAGTCCCTGATCTTTAGGGGAATGCTTTCAGCTTCTGTCCATTGAGTATGATGTTGGCTGTAGGTTTGCTATATATGGACTCCACTCTCTTGAAGAATTTCCCATCTATTCCCATTTTTTGTAGAGTTTTGAGCATGAATGGGTGTTGGATTTTGTCAATGGCTTTCTCTGCATCTATTGAGATAATCATGTGGTTTTTGTTTTTGCTTTTATTGATGTGGTGAATGGCACTGATTGACTTACGTATGTTGAACCAGCCTTGAATTCCTGGGATAAATCCCACTTGGTAGTGATGAACATTTTTTTTGATATACTGCTGTATCCAGTTGGCCAAGATTTTGTTTAATATTTTGGCATCTATGTTCATCAGAGACACTGGTGTGTAGTTTTCCTTTTTTGTTGTGTCTCTATCTGCTTTTGGTATCAGGGTGATGTTGGTTTCATAGAAGATGGAAGGGAGTTTTCCAGTTTCTTTGATCTTGTGGAAACACTTTACATGTATAGGTATTAGCTGTTCCCTGAAGGTTTTGTAAAATTCGTTTGTGAAGCCATCTGGTCCAGGACTTTTGTTGTTGGGGAGTTTCTTAATAACAGTTTCAATTTCTTTGTCTGTGATTGGTGAATTTAAGATAAGATTGTTTTATTTTATTTTATTTATTTTTTAAACTCTTAAAAATATTTATTTATTTATTTTCCCTTTGTTTTTGCCCTTGTTGTTTTATTGTTGTAGTCATTATTGTTGTTGTTATTGATGCCTTCATTGTTGGATAGTACAGAGAGAAATGGAAGGAGGAGGGGGACACAGGGAGAAAGATAGACACTTGCAGACCTGCTTCACCGCTTGTGAAGCGACTCCCCTGCAGGTGGGGAGCCGGGGGCTTGAACCGAGACCCTTATGCCGGTCCTTGTGCTTTGTGCCACCTGTGCTTAACTGGTGCACTACCGCCCGACTCCAAATTAGATTGTTTTAATTATTCATGTGTGGGTTTACTTCTTAAGCCTTTTACCTGAGCTTGAACTGCACTCAAAGTGTCTTTCATTCCCTGCAATTGTTAGCAGTTTTTCTTTGAATCTTCCTAACTGCTTAGTGAAATCACATTGAAATTCTTCTTTTATATTTGCCAATCTCTTACAGACCTATGAAGCTATTATTTTGTGTTTCTTAACAAGTAAATTAGTGAAATATTATTTCAATTTTATATATTTATTTATTTTCCCTTTTTGTTTTTATTGTTATTATTTATTATTTTTACTATGTACAGTTATTATTATTGTTATTATTGGTGTTGTTAGATAGGACAAAGAGAGATGGAGAGAGGAAGGGAAGACTGAGAGGGCGAGAGAAAGATGGACACCTGCAGACCTGCTTCACCATCTGTGAAGCGACCCCCCCCCCGGGAAATGAGGAGCTGGGGGCTAGAATCAGGATCCTTAGGCCAATCCTTGCACTTGTTATGACTTCGTATGACTGCCTATTTCAACTTTTTAATATGCTTTTCCAAATTATCTTAGATTATTGAAAAGTCCTCATAATGAGCTTTCTGTAGTCTTTCTCTGATATTCCTTCTATGTCTGTCTGCATTTTCTTTGAGTCCTTCTGCTTCATTTCTTTCTATCTGGATTGGCATATCTTTTTTTTAAATTTTTTTATATTTATTTTATTTATTTTTTCCCTTTTGTTGCCCTTGTTGTTTTATTGTTGTAGTTATTATTGTTGTTGTCGTTGTTGGATAGGACAGAGAGAAATGGACAGAGGAGGGGAAGACCGAGAGGAGGAGAGAAAGATAGACACCTGCAGACCTGCTTCACCACCTGTGAAGCAACTCCCCTGCAGGTGGGGAGCCGGGGTTCGAACCGGGATCCTTATGCCGGTCCTTGTGCTTTGCGCCACCTGCACTTAACCCACTGCGCTACAGCCCGACTCCCGGGATTGGCATATCTTATAGATTTTTTCTGCACTATTTCTGTCTGCACACCTATCGTGCTAGTTATAAGTGGTTAGCTGGTTGTGCTATTCTTGTAATCTCTGGACTTTTGTTTATTTATGTGTTGTGTGGCAGCAGAGTAGGGTATGGAGTTAGTTTTTTTCTTTTTTCTTTTCTTTTTGTTCCTTGAGCTGGTCTGTGCTCCATTCATGAGTGTATTTGGTTTCTTTATATGATTTTGATCTTGCCTCAGAAAACTGTATTCATAAAAGAAGGCTAACTTTACCACTTAGCCACTGTCAGCTGCATCAATTTACCATTACATTTTGTTGACAGATGGAACATCTTTTGGTCACAAGTTCTTCCAGCTTTTTTGGTGTGTCTTTCACTGTAATTCAGTAGGCTAACACCTCTGAGGTCAGCAATTAAGTGGTTATGAGTTATTTCACAGCCAACAGAGTAAGTTGCCATGACTGCTTGAAGAGGGAAAATGGCATTGTGTTCTGCCAGAGCCCTAAATTCTTTGTGTTTGACTTTAGTCCCACACCTTTCTCACCTCAACTACATGCATGAGCACCCACTTTCTGTGGATGTCTGAGCTGTAGTTGGTGAGATTTTTTTTAACTGTACATATTTGTTGTTTGTGGGGGATAAGGTTCTGTTCCTTGTTACTCCATGGCCACGTGTTGTGGAAATCCCTCTGCCACTAATATATGTATACTATCTTTTTTAAAATTTTTAATATTTATTTCCTTTTGTTGCCCTGGTTGTTTTATTGTTGTAGTGATTGTTGTTACTTATGTCGTTGATGTTGGATAGGACAGAGAGAAATGGGGAGAGGAGAGTAAGTCAGAGAGGGGGAGAAAGATAGACACCTGCAGACCTGCTTCACCACCTGTGAAGCGACTCCCCTGCTGTTGGGGAGCCGGGGGCTCCAACCAGGATCCTTACCTAGGTACTTGTGCTTTGCGCCACATGCGCTTAACCATGGTAGCCACATGTGCTACCATCCTGTTGTTTTCACAGGGCTATGTTGTTTTCGCCGGGCTGGCTTCACGGGTGGGTAACAGACGACCAGGGACTCATGGTTGAGCTGTAGGCAGTATTTCTTTATTCATGCAGGACGCAGCATAATCTAAGCTGAGCTAAGCTAAACTAAAGGTACCATAAAACTCACAATGCTGTCTTTATATATACTTGCCAAGTAGGGTGGAAACAGGATGTGACATAGAGAGGGTGGAGAGAAAAGTGACTGGTGAAAATCAGAGTGTGACAAGGAGAGAATCAGGGTGTGACAAGGAGAGGGGGTGGAGCAGGCGAGAATTCTATCACTGAACCACTAATGCCCTGGAGGGAGGGTGGTGCTTGTTAACAGCAGTTATGTAAATAGAATGAAGTGGTTATGTAAACAGAATAGTGTTAAGCAGGGGGGATTTAAACCAAATGAAACAGAAGGGGTCTCATTCATACCAACACCATCCGACTCCCAGTATTATCTTATAGTAACCTGACATCTTAAAATATTATTTAATATTTTCTAAACATTCCTTGATGGAATTTTTTGGATCGTTGTTGTGTACATTGCCATATTATCATTAAGTAGAGGCAATTTCACCTCTTTTTTTTCAATCTGTATACCTTTCATTTCTTTCTCTTACTTAGTTGTTATGACAAATAGAAATAGTGTTAGTGGTCAGGCCTGCTTTATGCCTGATATATATTGTAGAGATTTCATTTGGGGGGGGGGCTGGACAGTGGTGGTACACCCAGTTAAGCTCACATAGTACTGTGTGCAGGGACTCACGAAAGGACCCAGGTTAGGACCCCTGCTCCCCATCTTAATGGAAATGCTTTGGAAGAGGTGGAAAGTTCTGCAGCTGTCTCACCTCTCCCAGTTCAGTATCCCCACCCCTCTTTAATTTCTCTCTGCCCTATTGATTCATTGAGAGGGGGAGAAGAAAATCATTGCCAGGAGTGGTGTATTCCTAGTACAGGCACTGAGCCCCAGTGACTGAGTGATGGAGGCAAAAATAAATAAATAAATAAATATTTTATTTTTTATGGAGACACATATTACAGAGAGGTAGAGATCGCAACAATAAAACAGAGGAAAAGGGAGAGAGAGAGATATCACAGTAACAAATCTTCATTCCATGAAGTATGGGTTAGGTTTTAACCTCATTGTCACACACATGACAAAGCAGAACACTATACAAGTGAGTTTCTTATTGAACTTCATTTTTCTTGTCATTAAATATTATGTTGGCTACAGGCTTGCTGTATACACTTAACTAGATTCACGAATTGTCCACATACACCCATCTTTATTGTTTTGATCATTACAGGATGTTGGACTTTGTCAAAGTTTTTTCTGCATCTGTAGAAATAATCTTGTTGATTTTTTTCTCTTTTGTTGATATGGTGGATCACATTTATTACTTTACACATATTGAACCAGTCTTGTACCTCTGGAATAAATCTCACTTAGCTGTGATGTATAATATTTTTATTGTGGGGTTGTATCTTATTTGGTAGAATTTCCTTTACTGTCTCAGCATCTATGTTCATCAGGGATAGTGATCTGTAATTTTATTTTCTTTCTTTTTTCTATCAACTTTTGATATCAGGGTGATGTTTACTTCCTAGAAGTTGGTAGAAAGCATTTTTTTGTCCTCAATATTTTTCAAGAGCTGAGAAAGTATAGGTATTAACTCTTCTTTAATAACTCTTCTTTAACAGTTTTATAGAATATGGATACATGTAAACATATGCCCTATCTCATGGGACCTGGCCTATATCCAGGTTTTCGGACTTTGTTGGAAAGTGAACCGCCTGAAATGGAATTATAGAATCACCACCAGGTTCCAGTTGCTAACATGATGCCAAATGGACTTCCCTGGACAGACGACCCCACTAAGGTGTCCCGGAGCCCTGCTTCCCCCAAACCCTGCCCCACTAGGAAAGAGAGAGATAGGCTGGGAGTATGGATAAACTTGCCAAGGCCCATGTTCAGTGGGGAAGCAATTACAAAAGCTAGACCTTTCACCTTCTTCACCCCATAATGACCATGTGTCCATATTCCCAGAGGGAAAACGAATAGAAAAGCTATTGGGGAGGGGATGGGTTACGCAGTTCTGGTTGTGGGAATCATGTGGAGTTGTACCCCTCTTATCCTATGGTTCTTGTCAGTGTTTCCTTTTTATAAATAAAAAGTAATAAAAAAGAAAGTAAAGAGTTAAAAATTACATATTTTTTTCTTGTTCTTAGTACTGTGTTGGCTATGTTCATTTATATGACTCGTTTGTTTTGGATAGACACATAGAGGAATATAGATATGGGTCAATTCTATTTCAGATACTCTAAGCTTCTGGAAATTTTGTGTTCTCCCGGTGTTTTAGTCTGGGTAAAGATTTCTGCTTTTATCTCATCTACCCTGTGTTCATTCTCTTTATACCCTTCTTTTGTAGAATACTACAAAACAACTATATGTTGTTTCTTCTGATGGCATCGATATTTCTCTGGAGTCTCTACTTACATTTTCTAATTGATATTCATTTCATTTTTCTACTTCAGTAGTCCTGCTTTCACACCTCTCCTTTCTATTCTTTTATTCAATTACTGTGTTGCATGGCTCCAACTTTGTGTTATATTGTTCAGATACTGTATTATATTATCATGGCTAGATAATTTGGCTCTTAATTCTGAATTTAGCTCTTTATTTTCCTCTTTAAGATTATTGTTTTTCTCTTAGTGTCTCATCTATTATTTCCACATTTCCATCGGAAAATTTACTTACTTCAGTGACAAATGTATGGACTAAAGTTTGGGAATTTTCAAATATTTATTTCCATCTGATTTGCCCATTTTTTAATTTTTTTTATTTATGAAAAGGAAACATTGACAAAACCATAGGACAAGAGGGGTAGAACTCCATACAATTACCACCACCAAAACTCTGTATCCTATCCCCTCCCAAGATAGCTTTCCTATTCTTTAACCTGCTGGGAATATGGACCCAAGGTCACTGTGGGATGCAGAAGGTGGAAGGTCTGGCTTCTGTAATTGCTTCCCCACTAAACATGGGCATTGACAGGTTGACTCACACTCCCAGCCTGTCTCTCTCTTTCCCTAGTAGAGTGGGGATCTGGGGAAGCAGAGCTCCAGGACACGTTGGTGGGGTTGTCTGTCCAGGGAAGTCTGGTTGGCATTATGTTAGCATCTGGAACCTGGTAGTTGACAAGAGAGTTAACGTACAAAGCTGAACTAATTGTTGAGCAGTCATGGACCTAAAGGCTGGAATAGTGCAGGTGAAGAGGTAGGGGTCCTCCATTTTGTAGATATATCTTAGTTATATTCCATATATAACTAGTAGGCATATTTTAGTTATATTCCAAAGGGCCTGTGGCTATAATAGTTTTTTTTTCCTTTTTTTCCTTGAGCCTGAAATCTGATATGCAGGTGGATACAAGTTATTGTCTAGGGAGATGGTGACATGGTTGGAAAAAGGACCAGAAAGCTAGATCAGGTAAGAGAGTAGCTCGCTAATATGGGAAAGGGGTATAAATATTGTTGACTGTAAATCCCACTGATTTGAGGTGATCTGGGACCCATAATCAGCTTAGAAGCCTATGTGAGTACTGCATCCCTGTAGATCTGAGCTCACATACTGTGATCATGAGTAGGAACATTCCATGCTGCCTCTGTATAGACCCATCTTCCTCAGGTATAGCATAGAGTATGATGACCAGCCTCCCTTCGGAGGATGGAACATTTTCTACCATTATTGATCCAAGCTGAGGGCAAGGTCCTATGGGAGCCCATAAAGGGGTCTGTTTTGTTGTTCCTGATAGAAATGACTGGTTTAATGGAGAGAGGTAGTTACTCTAATTTTAGGACCATCATGTCTGTATAGGAATCTCAGGACTCCCTGATTAGAGCCCCTGCTGATGGGGTAGCCTGATAGTGACTAAAGAGTCATCATTAAAGTATGGCAGTCTCTTGCCCTTATTCAGCTTTTGCAGTCCTTGCTTTGATAAGGTTAGATTTGGAGTGAGTGAGAGAACTGTAATAGGAAGTAGGTGAGGAGGGTATCTAAGTCTAAGTGGACACTATTTCATTATGAACTTTACACTGACTCACTACAGACTATTGTGTATTTTTGTTTTCAGGTATATAGCTTGCCTTAATTTATGGATACACGTGAAAATATGCTCTATCTCTTACAGGACCTGGTCTATATCTAGGTTTTAGGACTTTGTTAGTAAGTGAACCCGTTTTTTTTCCCCTGTACTTCTTTCTTGAGTGGTTGGTGCAGATGTGTGTGTGTGTGTGTGTGTGTGTGTGTGTGTATGTGTTTTAATCTCATTCAGTATTTTGTATTTTAACATTTCTGGTGAGGGTGTTTATTTGTGTAGACATACACCTATGTCTTTAGATGTGTTTTTCCTTATTCTTTCATTTCTCTTCTTCTCTTTGCATGTGTGTGTAATAGCTGGGGTTATTCTTCACTTAGGATACATACAGAGTAAACAGGAAGTTCTTTGCAGAGTCAGATCAAAACAAACAGTCACGAAGTAATAAAATGATAGACCCCATTCAACAGGTCTCTCCCACAGCAATGCAAAAACCATGTAGAAGCCTTGATCTAATTTTAGATAACGTACATGAGGGCAGTAATTGTGGTATACCTTCAAGTGTTATTTAGGTTCCTGTATATGTACACAGCAACATGCTGATTCTGCTATGCAGTGGAATGGGGGTATTTAACCACTGACAATATAATAGTATATTCTGATTTAGAAGTAACTATATTCCCAATAACTAATGTCCTGGAACAGATGGTTTTACAAACGAATTCTACAAAACCTTCAGAAAACAGTTGAAAACCTATACTTCTAAAGATTTTCCCCAACATACGAAAAATCAGGAACACTCCCTTCCACCTTCTATGAAGCCAACATCACCCTGATACCACAAGCAGAGAGGGACACAACAAAAAAGGGAAAAATACAGCCCAATATCTCTGATGAACATAGACGCCAAAATATTAAACAAGATAATGGCCAACCAAATACAACAGTATATCAAAAAGATTGTTCAACAGGACCAAGTGGGATTTACACCAGGAATGCAAGGCTGGTTCAACATACATAAGTCAATCAATGTCATTCACCACATCAATAAAAGCAAAGATAAAAACCACATGATTATCTCAATAGATGCAGAGAAAGCCATTGATAAAATCCAACACCCATTCATGCTCAAAACTCTACAAAAAATGGGAATAGATGGGAAATTCTTCAAGAGAGTGGAGTCCATATATAGCAAACCTACAGCCAACATCATACTCAATGGACAGAAGCTGAAAAAATTCCCCTAAAGATCAGGGACTAAACAGGGCTGTCAATTATAACCATTACTCTTCCACATAGTAATGAAAGTTATTGCCGTAACAATCAGACAAGAGAAAGAAATCAAAGGAATAGAGACTGGAAGGGAAGAAGTCAAGCTCTCACTATTTGCAGTTGATATGATATTATACATAGAAATGCTTAAAGAATCCAGTAGAAAACTACTGGAAGTTATTAGGCAATATATCAAGGTGTCAGGCTACAAAATTAATGTACAAAAAACAGTTACTTTTCCTTACGCAAACACTAAATCTAAAGAAGAGGATATCCAGAAATCACGCCCATTCATTGCTGTGGCAAAATCAATAAAAGTTCTAGGAATAAACCTGACCAAAGAAGTGAAAGACTTTTATACTGAAAACTATGAGTCACTATTCAAGGAAATTGAAAATGAGAGCAATAAATGGAAAGGCATCCCATGCTAATGGATTGGAAGAATTAATATTGCCAAAATGAATATTCCCCCCAGATTCATATATAAATTTAACATGATACCCATCAAAGTTCCACCAAGCTTCTTTTAGAGAATAGAACAAAAACTACAATCATTTATCTGGAACCAGAAAACACCTAGAATTGACAAAACAATCTTAAGGAAAACAAACAGAAATGGAGGCATCACACTCCCAGATTTCAAACTAGATTATAAGACCATCATCATCAAAACAGCCTGGTACTGGAACAAAAATAGGCATAGTGGAACAGAATTGAAAGTCCAGAACTAAACCCCCCATACCTATGGACATCCAATCTTTGATAAAGGGGCCCAAAATATTAAATGGAGGAAGTTAGCTCTCTTTAATAAATGGTGGGAAAATTGGGTTGAGACATGTAGAAGAATGAAACTGAACCACTTTATCTCACCAAAAACAAAAGTCAACTCCAAACAGATCAAGGACCTGGATGTTAGACAAGAAACTATCAAATACTTAGAGGAAAAGATTAGTGTAATACTTTCCTACCTAAACCTCAAGGACATCTTTGATGATACAAACCCAATTACAAGGAAGACTCAAGCAGAAACAAACCAATAGGACTACATCAAATTGAAAAGTTTTTGCACAGCCAAAGAAACTATCACCCAAACAAAGGGACCCCTCACAGAATGGGAGATCTTCACTTGCCAACATCAGACAAGAGACTAATAACCAAAATATATAAAGAGCTCAGCAAAAAAGCAAGTGACCGCATCCACAAATGGGCAGAGAATATGAACAGAACATTCACTACAGAAGAGATCCAAAAGGCTAACAAACACATGAAAATTGCTCCAGGTCACTGATTGTCAGAGAACTGAAAATAAAGACAACATTGAGATACCACCTTACTCCTGTGAGAATGGCATACATCAAAAAAAAATTAACAGCAACAAATGTTGAAGATGCAATGGGGAGAAAGGAACCCTTCCGCACATCTGGTGGGAATGTAAATTGGTCCAGCCTCTCTGAAGAGCAGTCTGGAGAACTCTCACAAGGCTAAACATAGACCTTCCATATGACCCAGGAATTCCTCTGTGTGATATACTCCAAGGACTCCATAACACCCAACCAAAAAGAAATGTATACTCCTATGTTCATAGAAG
Source organism: Erinaceus europaeus (assembly GCF_950295315.1). Lineage (NCBI taxonomy): Eukaryota > Metazoa > Chordata > Mammalia > Eulipotyphla > Erinaceidae > Erinaceus > Erinaceus europaeus. The sequence continues at coordinate 83,152,813 of NC_080185.1, read as the reverse complement.
CACAATTTGTAATAGCTAAAACCTGGAAGCAAATCAGGTGCCCAACAATAGATGAGTGGCTGAGAAAGCTGTGTTATATATACACACAATGGAATACTATGCAGCTATTAAGAACAATGAACCCACCTTCTCTGACCCATCTTGGATGGAGCTAGAAGGAATTATATTAAGTGAGCTAAATCAGAAAGACAAAGATGAGTATGAGATGATACCACTCACAAACAGAAGTTGGGAAAGAAGAACATAGAGGGAAAATCAAAACCGGTTGTGATTTAATTTGGAGTAGGGCACCAATGTAAAAACCCTGGTTTGAGGGAGCAGGCGGATGTTCAGCTTCATGGGATGGGGAGAAGGTAAGGGCAATGGGATGGGATTCAGTCTTTTGGTGGTGGGAATGGTGTTTATGTACACTCTTGTTAATTTGTAGTCATATAAATCACTATTTAATTAATATGAGACGGGAAATTGATTGAATGTCTCAGACTTTTTTTTTTTTCCCCCTCCAGGGTTATTGGTGGGCTCGGTGCCTGCACCACGAATCCACCGCTCCTGGAGGCCATTTTTCCCTTTTTTTTTTTTTTTTTTTTGTTGCCCTAGTTGTTGCAGCCTCGTTGCGATTATTATTGCCATTGTTGACGTTGCTTTGTTGTTGGATAGGACAGAGAGAAATGGAGAGAGGCGGGGAAGACAGAGAGAGAGGGGGAGAGAAAGATAGACACCTGCAGACCCGCTTCACCGCCTGTGAAGCGACTCCCCTGCAGGTGGGGAGCCGGGGGCTCGAACCGGGATCCTTACGCCGGTCCCTGCGCTTTGCGCCACGTGCGCTTAACCCGCTGCGCTACCGCCTGACCCCCATGTCTCAGACTTTTTAATGCATAGACCATAGGCTGAGTCTTTGATATGCTGACTCTCTTAAAAGCTTGGTCTAGGAAGAACAGAAGCAACCGGTGGCACATCTGTACCCACATAATATCAGAGGACATAAATTATGGTGATGTTGTGTATGATACAGAAAGTCCTAACAAAGTAATTTTTCTCAAAGGTAACCAAACTGACAAATAATGTGATTATAGCAATAACTATATTTTGCCTTCTTAATTCCTAAGACAGCAGGACCCTCTCACTTCTTCTATAGAGCCTATATTTCCCCAGTCCTGGAGCCTCTAGAGTGGGGCTCACTTTCCTGCACTTTCCTGCATGCTTCTCTCAATTCATATCAATTTATATCACATCTGCTGATCCCAATCTATTCAATGCAAGGAGTACATCTCAGCATGCTTCACTTCGGACTGTGTCCAGAGACTTCAGTTGTGGAATGACAACCCTTCAGCGTCAAAGGCTTTTCCTTTCATAGTATTCTGTAATTCTATTCCACTTGGTTCACTTCTAAAGAATCCACAAAGCCTAGATATAGACCAAGTCTCATGAGATAGGGCATATGTCCACATGTATCCATAAATTAGGGCAAAATATACACCTGAAAGCAAAAGTACATAATAGTCTGCAGTGAGTCAGTATGAAGTTCATAATGAAATAGTGTCTACTTAGAGTTAAAATACCCTCCTCACCTATTTCCTATTATACTTCCCTCACTCAGTCCTGAGCTATCTTTATCATAGCAAGGACTGCAAAAGTTGAATAAGGGCAGGAGACTGACATACTTTAATGGTGACTCTTTAGTCACTATCAGGCCACTCTATCAGCTGAGGCCCTATTTGGGGAGTCCTGAGATTCCCAAACAGACATGATAAGCCTACACCTCAAATAAATCCCTCTCTCCATTTTTACTAGTCATCTTTATCAGGAACAACAAAATAGACCTCTTTGTAGGCTCCCATAGGACATTGCCCTAAATTTAGATCAATAACGGTAGAGAATGTTCCATCCTCCAAAGGGAGGCTGGACATCATACTCTATGCTACACATGAAGAAGATGGGTCCTGATATTGGGGCAGCTTAGAATGTTCTTACTCATGACCACATAATCTGAGCTCAGATCTACAGGGATGCAGAGATCACATAGGCTCCTAAGCTGAATATGGGTCCCAAATTACATCACATTTATGGGGTTTACAGTACACAATATTTATAAACCATATTATGGAGCTACTCTCTTACCTGATCCAACTTTGTGGTCCTTTTTCCCAGCCATGACATCATCTCCCCAGACAATAATTAGGATCCACCTGCATATCAGATTTCAGGCTCAGGAAAAAAAAAACTAGTAGAGCCATAGGCCCTTTGGAATATAACTAAAATATGCCTACTACCTATCTACAAAATGGAGGGGCCCCCACATCTTCTTCTGCACTTCTCCAGCCTTTAGGTTCATAATTAGTCAACAACTTGTTTAGCTTTATTTGTTAACTCTCTTTTCAGTCACCAGGCTCCAGATGCTATCATGATACCAACCCGCCTTCTCTGGACAGATGACCCTACCAATGTGTCCTGGAGCTTCGATTACCCCAAATCCCTCCCCACTAGGAAAGAGAGAGGCAGGCTGGGAGTATAGATCGACCTGTCAATGCCCAGTTTCAACAGTAAAGTAGTTACAGAAGCCAGACCTTCCACCTTCTGCATCCCACAATGACCTTAGGTTCATACTCCCAGAGCGTTAAGGAATAGGAATACTATCAGTGGAGGGGATGGATACAGAGTTCTGGTGGTGGGAATTGTGTCGAGTTGTACCCCTCTTATCCTATGGTTTTTCTCAGTGTTTCCTTTTTATAAATAATTTTTAAAAGAAAGAAATAACTCTATAATCTGTCAGTATAGATTGGTTATATTGCAATAGCAGATATTCCCAAAATGTTGTTGGGTTAATACACAAGAGGTTCTTTTTCTTTTCTTTTCTCTTCTTTTTCCTTTTCTTTCTTCTCTCCTTCTTTCTTTTTTTTTGACATTTGTTCTGTTACTTGGGTCTGAACCTGCTGACTTTTATCATTCACTGTGAATCCCCTTACAGTTCTATCTACACCTATGATAATCCTACTTCAATGCTATAGCTTATTCAGGATATAAGCCTCTGAAAACCTAGAGTTAGGAATTACATATGAGTAAATAAATTCTAAAAGGTCCAAAAGAGCAGTAGTGATCTTATGTCTGAAATCTGAAAATAAGTCATTACTAAACTACAGACCACTGTTGTCTCCCTACTCCCTTTTGATACTAAATTCAAAAGGTCGATTATACCTAGGTTATCTAGAATAGAAAACAACCCCAGGAACACTCTTGAAGGTATGTAATTAAAAGGTCAATCTAATAAGGGTAGAAGTAGGTAAAGAATACTCACAAGCTGGACAATATTTATTTATCACTTTAAATAAACCCATGGTTTCTTTCATGTGCAATGTGATTAGTGGCTTCACGAACAAATAGTTGTCCCAAGGATTACATGAAAATTATATATAATTAAGAAATTAAAATATGTTTTTATGAAAGGCACAACATTTTCATTTATTTTATTATTTCTTACAGGAGCTTTCCCAGGATAAAGAGCTAACAATGGATTATTCCAGGAATGATTCCAGGAATGCAAAGTTTCAAGGTAGAGGTTATTTTTTGAAGGTTAAGATGAGTTTCTTTCTAGTTTTTGCCATATTACATGCCACATATATCTCTACATATCCCTGAGTCTTCCAGAAGACCTTCTTGAAGGTAGAGGAAGAAGTCATCATTAGCAAAGGTTGAGACCCTGTGTTTCTCCTCTTGAAGGTGTCCTAAATTCCAACTACTTCTTCTGCCCCCAATCAATAGAAGAAAACTATTAGGTAAGATACTGGAGAACAATACTTTCATCAATAAATATAATAGCACTCTAATCAGCAAATATGTTTTGTAATAAATCTGAGGGCAGGATGTGGGAAAATTATCTTAGCAAAGATGACAGTAAGTAGCACAGTCATTTTTTATAGTGATAAAAATAGATTTATCATATTTACCATTTGGATCTTTCTAAAAAATATTTTGGCATGCTTTATCTAAGGTCACTTAGTAGATAACCAGTTGTAGTACAGAGTATAAAGCATTTTTAATAACATTATGGATGGTGTTAATGTTTTACAGTACATGGTAAAGCAGGTACAGTAGGCACATGGGTAGAATTTCTCATCACCCTGTGACTGGTATCTGAAAAACAATGCCTCATACCAGATCGTTTTACACCATCTTGCACAAGGACTCCAGTGCTCTTCCATCCCTTTTCTTCCCCTTCTTCACCAGAATCCTTTGTTTTGGCACAATACACAATATCCAGCCCAAGACTTTGTGATTTCCCTTTTTGTACTTGTATTTTAAGCTCCACCTATGAGTGAAATAATCTTGTATTCATCCTTTTTTTTTTTTTTTGGCATATGTCACTTACTATGATTAATTCAAGTTCCACCCAAGATAAGGCAAAGAAGATGACTTCATCATTTTTAACAGTTGCTAGCTACTCACTTTTAATTGGACATCTGCATTGCTTCCAAGTTTGGGATATTGCAAATTATACTGCTGTCAGTATAGGTGCACAAAAGTCTCTTTCGATGGGTGTATTTGCTTCTTTTGGAGACTAGTAGGGTAGATACATTTCTATTATCCTGATGACTCTCCAGATTATTTTCCATGGGAACTAGACTAGTTTACATCCCTATCCACAGTATAAGAAAGTTCCTTTCTCCCCTTATCCTCTTTAGAAGTTGGTGTTTCTGTCTTTTCTAGTGTCTGGCACTCTCACAATTGTGAAGTTGTATATTAATATTGTTTTTATCTGCATTTTTCTGATCATAAGTTACTTTGAGCATTTTTTCATATGCCTGTTAGCCTTTTGGATCTTTTCTTTGATGAATATTCTTCCCACATCCTTTCCACATATTTCAATAATGTTTTCATCACTAAGTTTGGTAAGTTCTTTAAATGTTTCAGTAATTAGCCCTTTGTTGTATGACATGACATCTCCTACCACTTTATGAAGAATCTCTTTGTTTTAGTTAGTGGCCCCTTTTGCTGTGCAGATACTTTTCAGTTTGATTTTGTCCCATTGCTTTATTTTTATTTTCCTTAGAGTTAAGCTCAGCTCTTCAAAGATATATCTATAACATAGTTCATTGAATGCTCTGCCAAGATTTGTGGCCTAACATCCAAATCTTTGTTCTATTTGAAGCTTGCTTACTTTTGCTTGTTGTGAAATGTAATGTTCAAGTTTCACTTGTTTACATGCTTTAACCAGTTTTCACAGTTGAAGAAGCTCTCCTTTCTACAATTAATATTTTGGACTACCTTGTGAAGAATTAATTAGTGTGGGGGCTTATTTATGGGTTTTCAATTCTATTCCACTGGCTTATGTGTCTATTTTTGTTCCAGTTTTCTGTTTTGATTACTAGTGCTCTGTGATATACTTTGAGATGAACAAGTGTGATGGCTCCATTTTTGTCCCTACCCCACCCCCAAGATTACTTTGACAATCCTAGGTATCTTTATAGTTCCAGATAAACTTTTATAGCTTTTGTTTTATTCTTTAACAGAAATTTTGAGGGACCTTAATAGGATGGCATTAAACCTATATTTGGGTAGAATAGTCATTTTGCCAATGTTTATTCTTCTGATTCATGACCATGGGAAATCCTTCCATATTACTACTACTGCTACTACTACTACTACTCTGTTATATGTGTGGCACTCATCATTTTGACACCACTTTCTTTTTTTTTTTTTTTTTTTTTTGATTTTGAGCCTGTAGACTTTATTTCTTCAGCAGAAATTTATCAAATTAGAATTTTTTTTTCTAAGAAGACCCTTAGAAGCATTTCAGGAGCACTGAGATCAGATACATCCCTCTGTTTCTGCAAGACATATCACACTTTGGTAGTTGTGGAGGCTGGAAAATGGTAAAAAGTCATAAAGGCTGCTGATAACAGATCTTTCTGAGTTTGATGGAGAGGGATGGCATAACCCTTGGAAAAGGGGAAGGGTGTGTGCAGTATATAAATAGTTCAGCTTGTGAGAAAAAAAGCAGAGAAAATTTATAGCTAGTGAAAAGAGATTAGCCATCACTTTCTCCACATCCTGGATGGGCAGTTGGGGCCCCAAAGTCTAAGTGGATTTCACACGCTAAACCAGAGGAGCTTGCATGTGCATACATGTGCATGCCCTAATGTGCACACATGTGCATACGTGCACACACACACACACACACACTTATGCCTAAAGTTGCATTTTTCTCCTTTTATTGAACTTCATAAATATTTTCATAAGGCTTTGTGTCATTACAACATCTTTTTTTGTTGTTAAACATTTTATAACACATAATCTAACACTTGTTTGCAGAGTCAAAAAGTCAGAAGAAACATAATAGTAAACCAGCATATGCAGAGCAGCAGGGGTAATCAAAATCACTGTTGCCCATCCACCTACCCCAGCCCACTCAATTCCCTAAGTACTAAAAGATCACTATTTGGCTTCACACTAGACTTGTTAGAATTCTCTTGTTGTTATCCTTATAAATCCATTAGAGAAATACACATAGAGAGACAGGGAGAGAGGGAGAGGGAGTTGTGTATAAGTTAGGACGATCCTACAGCAAGGCCCGTAGAACACACTAGTAAAGCCTTTGGGAGCAGAAATCCAGGTCTCATTAAGTTAAGGAAAGGGAATTTAGTCATGCAGAAACAGGAGATTTACACAGTTATTGGGGATAGCATTTTGTTGGGACCACTGTGCTGGTTGAGATCTTAAGCCCAGGTAAAAATGCTTCTCTTGGGATTAGTGACGACTGATCTGCATTGGTGACATAGACTTAGAAAACATGGTATCAGATGGTTCACTGATTTCTTGTTGTTTTCACAAATTATTGGTACTTGTTGATGTCATTGGATTGAATGACTGTGGAGTGGGTATTGAGAGATGATATCCCTGATTCTGGAGCTCTGGTACAGGCTGAGAAGAGCAGGGTGATGGGTAGAGGTTGTCAAGGGAGCTACTAAAGAGATGTTAAAGTTTCCAAAGGAACATGCAGAGAACAAGTGTTGTTTGGAGAAGTGGAAAGTAAGAAAAGAAAGCATACTCAAGGGAGTCCTACATAGTCACTAAAACACATTCTGTTATATTAAAAGGTTTTCTTAGTTTAGGCATTAGAGTTGGTTTTTATTTTGTTTCATCCCATTATTTCCTGCCAAGAGATCTTAGGTCATGTGAAGATCAAAGGTGACCAGCTCAGGCTTATACTTGGTTTACTCCACAACTCTGAGTATTGTGGAAATGGAAGCTTAAACATTTTATAATTTGATTAACATAGAGAAGAATTTCCAGCTTGGCCGGGGCCTACGATATGTTAGGAGGCATAGAACATTAACCAAACCAGCTTTGCTGAGAGTCTCTGCAGCTATGGCTGCTAGTCAGCAAACTGAGTTGCATTCATGATCGTCTCCCATAAGATGAGAAATCAGTCAAGCTTCAGATTCCTCACTAAAGTGACACTTCATAGTAGGGCCTAATCTAACTCATTTATATTTTATTCTTGCTGTTCAAAATCTATTCACCAAGGGATAATGCGAAGAGTAGAAATAGGTATCCCCTTACCCATATAGAAACTGACTCTTACTGCAAGTTAGTTTTGCCCATGTGGATACGTTGTCAAAAGTGAGCCTGACTCAGAAACTTTGTTCAGAAGCCCCATCACATTCATTAAATGTCCTAAGATGATAGGATGTCAGAAATAAAACATTTGCCAAATGTCAGAAGTGCCAGCAATCCTCCTGTGCAAGAAAATAAGGAGAAGGAAGGAAGACAGGGGAAAAAAGGATGAAGTTGATAACTGTTCATGCAATCTGTTAACAATTATGTAACTCTTATAATTGAAGAACCGCAGGTATACTTCCTTGGCTGAGGCTGTCTCTTCATGTCCTTTGTCCCTGATCTTTACTATATGAGTTCAGTCTTGCATTCTGTCCAGGTCACATTACTTTTGAAAGGTGCCAATCACCATGGTAATGTGGGTTTTATCTTGAAACTTTCTATAGATACCTATAAACAAGGCTAGACATAACCCCTGGACTGACTGAGGTAAGGAACCCTCACTTAGACTTACTTCATGCTCCCTACTGAGAGACAGTTATGTATTGCCCCAAGGAGACAGGCAGTCTTAGCCTTTTTACTTCACACTCATATTCTAAGTTAGAGGATGGATAGGCCTAAAAGGGACACCAAAACAGCTTATAGAAGAGAAATAATCAGCCCCAAATAAACTCAAGTTACAAAGCTGTCATGACTCAACAGTGCTGCAATGAAGGAACCCCCAGTGATAGAGGCATCAGTCCAAATGCAGAATTTTCCCTACACATAAGTCTTCTCCAGCATCTTTATATTCTGCCATTCCCTTGCTTTTGTTTGGTTTCAGTCCCTCTACAATACCTAAAATACAATTAAAACAATAGAAATATCGAGCATTTATGCCATATGGTACAACATAGCATGTCCAGACTGGCATGACTACAGACATAAGATGCAGGAAAAAGGCTATTTATTTAGGTTAACTGCAGGGCTTCAGAAACATTTTCAGATGGTCAGCTGACAGAGGAGACATGGGATCCTCCCTTTACCCAGTGAAAATAAAAGGCAAAAATAAGCTCCAAACTTCCCTACAACAAGTTAAAGAGTAATCAGCATCAATTTCATCAGAAAAAACACAGTACAAATACATCTATGATAATAATGACAATTCAGTGAATCACTAACAGAGGAGCAAAGATATAATTGCAGTAACAAAAATGAGCAAATGAGAACGTTCATTTCTAAGAGTAAATGGGAGGGAAATAGATTAAGAATGGAAAACTTTGAAGAAGGGTTCATTTGCTTGTATGTCATTGGTACATTTTCCTACAAATTACAGATTTGATCCCCCCCCAAAAAAACCCAAGAAAATATTTTATGCTCTCTCTCTCTTTCTCTCTCTCACTATATATATATATACACACACACATATATATATATATGTATACATATACATATATATATTTAAACAATGCTTTTCCAAAAACAGATCCACCTATAAATATAACTTTATGTATTTTATTTAAAATTTATCTGCCTCTCTGAATGTATTATTTTTTGAAGGGGGTTAACCTGCTGAAGTTTTGCCAGAATGGTGATTGGCTGCGCTTGGGTTCGGTGAACTCAAAGACCTGTGACTGAGCGATGCCGTCAGGAACCAGGTACTGACCCTGGTTTAATGGGTCCTGTGGTGGTGGGTATGAAGGAGGAATTGAGCGGGCAGAGTTGACACCTAAAGTAGATGAGAAATCAAATGGAAAATATGTAAGTTAAATAGCAAGGGGTTTCCAACCATTCAGTATCCATTTTGGATAGATAAGTCACAAGGCAATCCATTTAAAGAGTTCTGATCTAGAATTGCATATTGCCCAAATCTAGAATCAATTCCATAAATTATTTATGAATTTAGAACTGCATGATGATTGCTTCAATGTTAAATGCTTTCTTGTCTAGTCATGCATGACTTTGAAAACTTGGGGTGTTTCCATAATAAGATAAGGACATTAAAACTTGGAGTTAAATGTCATACCTGTGGTTTAAAATGAGGTCTTTATTATGCACAAGGATGCAGTTTCAAGGCTCCAGTCCCTGCCTTCAGCGGATTGCTGCATGAGTGGTGAAGCAAATGCTGTAGGTGTCTCTCTGTCTCTCTCCCTTTCTATCTCCTTCCTCCCATATCAACTACTATCTTGCCTATCAAATAAAAAAGTAGTAATAAATGGTGCCAGAGCATTGGGTTCATTGTGTAGGCACCAAGCCCCAGAAATAACACTGCTGGTAAGAACAAAAGGATGAAACAAAGGAAGAAAGGAAGAAAGAAAGAAAGAAAGAAAGAAAGAAAGAAAGAAAGAGATAAAGACTAAAGAACACATTCTGAACTTCTTAGCTCATTGTTCTTTCCAAAAGATAATTATCCAGTGAATAATGATTTGTCCTGAAAATAAACTATTCTATTTAATTTCAAAGAGATTTAGCTTTCTCACATCTCTACTTTCCCTGGAAATGTTAAGGGTATGACTAAGAATTATTGATATCAAGTCAGGCTTGCAGGATAAAATGGCAGTGTATTTGTAATATTAAGTGAATCCTTTATATTGTTTTTATAAAGTACCTTAAATGTACATTCACATTGACTGTGTACAAAGAGGGGTTCTGTGTTTTTTTTTTCATATCCTTACCAGAACCTCTTAGTCTTTTTGATAACAGTCACTCTAACATGTGTGAGCTGCTACCTTATTGTAATTCTGATTTGCATTTCCCGAATGATTTGTGACATCCTCTTTGTACTTGTAGACAAATTGTATGGGAATGTGCATGTCTCTGTTGGGAAATTTTTTCAGTTAGGTGTCATTGCCCATTTCTATTTTACTATTTAATTGTATGAGTCGCTGAAACACTTTGCATACTAATCCAATATATGGTTTGAAACTGAAAGTGCAATTACTTCACCTTATCACAGCATTAGCGTCTTATATTTTCCAGTGAAAAAAATCTGTGAGTAATACTACTAAACTTATTCCTATGTATTTTATTTTTTACTTTTAGTCAATTTATTAGGGGAGATAATGATTTAGAATACAGTTGCGATACAAGTACAAAGTGAAGTATTATGCAGCTGTTAAAAAGGAAGAGGGACTCTCCTTTGCAATATTATGGTCAAATCTTGATGGCATCATGTTGAATGAGACAAAACAGAAAGATAAAAAAGAATACTCAGTGATCTCACTTATAAGTGGAATTTAAGAATATAAAAAAACAATAAGAGAAAACATGGATGAAATCTGGACTGGGTATGTCATACTGCACCAAAGCAAAAAACTTTGGGGAAGGAGAGGAAGGCACATATCAGTCCTGCTGTTTCTCCTAGAAGCAAAGCAAGTGTAGATAAGTAGTTGTGCCTATGTGTTAAAAGCTATAATGTAAACCACTAAGCCTTCAGTAAAATTAATAATAATAGTAATAATAGTGAAAATAATAATAATAATAGTAAATATTAAGTAATATTAATAACACAATGACAAAAAAGTGATTCAGGGCATGGACACATTCTCCAACAAGGAATAGATTCAAAGGACCAACAGACATGAGAAAGTGCTTTATTTATTATCAGAGAAATTCAAATAAAGACAATATGACACCTCTTATGAGAATGTCATACATTAGAAGGGACAGAATCAACAACTGTTGATGAATATCTGGAGGAATGGAGCCCTTTACACTGGTGGTGGGAATGTAAATTGGTCCAAACTTGTAGAAAACAGTCTGGAGATTTCTCAGAACACTAGAAATGGAATGGCTTGTGTAAACCTATATACATGTACACATACATTCAAAGTCAAACCAAATATGTGACCTGAGAAGTATTGCAGTTTCTGTGAAGGAGGATAGGCACACAGAACTCTGGTTGTGGGAATGGTATGGAATTAAACCTCTATTACCTTATAATTTTATAGATCACTTTTAATCACTAATAAACATTTAAAAGGTGATATATAAAATGTGTCATGATGTTTCCAACAACCAAATTGTAATGCTAGTACTCAAAACAGATGTACTTAAAATTGTACAAATAAGTACTGTGTCACAAAAGAAAAAAAAGAAAAATATGGACCTATCATAGAACTCAGCCATTTCTTTCCTGAGAATTTCTCCAAAGTAAACAAAAACATATATCTGAAGGGATCTATGTACACCTATGTTCATAGCAGTTAGTAATAGCCCCCAAACTTGGAAGTAACCCAGATGTCCAGCAACAAATGAGTGGCCAAGAAAGTAGTGGTATATACACAATGGAATACTACTCAGTTGTTAAAAAGTCACCTATTTGCCTCACCTTGGATGGGAGTTGGAAGGAATCATGTTAGCTGAGCTAAGAAGAACAAATATAAGATTTTTTAACTTACGGAATGAACTTAAGTAAAAGGACAGAAAGGCAAAACTAATACTGGGTGTGGTGCACTGAACCAAAGCAAAGTAAGAAATGGGGTGGGGGTGTGGAGAGGGCTTTGGGATTCTAAGACATGATGGTAAAGGACCAAAGTTGGAGGTAGGAGTGTTCTGGAGATACTTATCAAGATATGAAATTGCACCATGGATCAACATGTATCAACAACTTTATCTTTTGTTACCTCTCATTGGTATGATTAATGGGTTTATAGTAGACAGAGTTGTTCATACATGTGTACAATTTCTCAGTTTTCTGCAAAACACTCCCACCACCAGTTTAGGTCCTCCTCCATCATGCACCAGGAGCTGGTTCCCAGAGACCTTTACTTTGGGGCCAAATGCAGACCAAGTTCTTTTTACAGATTTATATTATTATTGTTATTTGTTTTCCCTGTTGTTTCCCTTGTTTTATTGTTGTAGTTATTATTGTTTTGTTGTTGATGTCATTGTTGTTGAGTAGGACAGAGAGAAATGGAGAGAGGAGGGGAAGACAGAGACGGGGAGAGAAAGAAAAGACACAGGCAGACCTGCTTCACCGCCTGTAAAGCTACTCCCCTGCAGGTAGGGGCTCAAACCTGGATCCTTACGCTGGTCCTTGCCAGTCCTTGCACTTTGCACCATGGCACTTAACCCGCTGAGCTACCACCAGGCCTCCCCACCCCCAGACCAAGTTCTACTTTGTGCTTCCCTTTCTGTTCTGTACATAAGTGAAATAATTCCATACTCATCTTTCTCTTTCTGGCTTATCTCACTTAATATGACTCCTTCAAGCTCCATACAAGATGATATGAAGAAGCTGAAATCATCATTTTTAATAGCTGAGTATCATTCCATTGTGTATATGTACCACAAGGTTGTTTCCAGGTTTGGGGTATTACAAATTGTGCTATGAAGATAAGTATACACACATTTTTTGCATGGGCATGTTTAATTCCTTATGATATATTACCAGGAGAGGAGTTGCAAGGTTGCAGTTTAGGTTCATTTCTAGCCTTCTGAGGATTCTCCAGGTTGCACTCCACAGGGGTTGGACCAATTTACATTCCCACCAGTAGTGCAAAAAGGTTCCATTATTACCACAGGCTCTCCAGTATTTCTTGTTGCTATCCTTTCTGATGTATGACATTCATACAGAGGTGAAATGGTATCTCATTATTGTCTTTATTTGCATTTCTCTGGCAATCAATGATTTAGGGCAATGTTTCATATAATTATTGGCCCTTTGGATTTCCTTTGGTGAATATTCTGTTCATTTCATCTCCCCAATTTGGATGGGGTCATTTTATTGTTTTTAAAAATATCAACAGAACTACATCAAATGGAAAGAGCTCCATGAGTACCCCCCTAACACTTCCTCTCCACTATTCCAAGCTTTGGGTCCAGGATTGCTCAACAATTTGTTTGGCTTCGTATGTTAACTCTCTTTTCAGTCACCAGGTTCCAGATGTCATCAGGATGCCGGCCAGGCTTCCCTAGACTGAAGACCCCACCAATGTGTCCTGGAGCTCTGCTTCCCCAGAGACCCACCCTACTAGGGAAAGAGAGAGGCAGACTGGGAGTATGGACAGACCAGTCAACGCCCATGTTCAGCGGGGAAGCAATTACAGAAGCCAGACCTTCTACCTTCTGCAACCCACAATGACCCTGGGTCCATGCTCCCAGAGGGATAGAGAAAGGGAAAGCTATCAGGGGAGGGGGTGGGATATGGAGATTGGGTGGTGGGAATTGTGTGGAATTGTACCCCTCCTACCCTATGGTTTTGTTAATTAATACTTTTGTTCTAATGGAGCTCTTTCCATTTGATGTAGTTCTGTAGATATTTTAAAAAACTATTTAGTCCTTAATTTTGGACTAAAGTCACCAAAGACATTTGATGAAGTATTATGCCAATGGTTACTTTTATATACTTTATGGTTTCAGATCTATCGTGCATATCTTGGATTAATTTGCACTTGAATTGTGTGCATGGTTAAATGAGGTGGTCCTTCCTATATGTTTGAATCCAGTTTTCCTAGCACAATCTTTTTTTGGCAAAAACGATTTTATTATCTTATTTTTTTACATGTGATAAGCTCTTTATATTATTTTAAATTTATTAGTTATTTAATATTGACTTACTAAATTGTGAGATATCAAGAGTATAATTGCACACTGTTCCCACCACCAGAGCTCTGTGTACCATTCTCTGCATTGGAAAATACAAGAGTTCTCTAATATGAGTTAACTATTATCTCTATAACTATCTATCTATATTCATATATATATTTGCCCATTTTTCCCTATGGTTCTGCCTTCTCTATCTTTCTAAGTCACACCTACAACTATTACTACTTCTAACTCCTTCCTTTATTCCTCTTCCTTCTCTGGGTTCTGACAGAATTGGAGTTCAAAATCCTCTGGTTACCTTTCCCTAACATCCCCCACCTTGAAAGTTTGACCAAAATTCTTTATGGATTGTGGAATGTGGGAGTTCTGGCTTCTGTATTTGCTTGTCTGCTGAACATGGAAGTTTAAAGGTTATTCCATACCCCAGTCTGTTTCTTTCTCTAGTGTGGTAGGTCTCTGGAGATTTGTGGAAGTGTTAGTGAAGTCATTTGCCCAGGGAAGTCAGGATGGGATCATAGTAGCATCTGCAAATTGGTGGGTGAAAGGCAGAATCACATTGAAAGATTCTCCTTTTTCTATTTAATGTTCTTTGTCACAAATTTACTATATATACAGGCTTATTTCTGGGCTTTCAGTTCTATTCTATTTATCTGTTCCAGTCCAACAAATTATGAATACTACAGCCCTGTAATATAGTTGGAAATCAGGAAGTGTTATGGGTCCATTCTTACTCTTTTCTTTCTTAGGATTACTCTGCCATGTTGGGTTTTATCTGGCTCCAAAATGAACTTCTACAACAATTGTTCTATCCAATTAAATAAATTCAATGTGACTTTGATAATGATTGCATCAAATACTTAGTAGATGGTCATTTAATGATAATTCTCCAATCCGTGAGTCTGGGATACTTTTCTAGTTCTTACCTTTCTTTCTTTCTTTCTTTCTTTCTTTCTTTCTTTCTTTCTTTCTTTCTTTCTTTCACTAGTGACTCACAGTTTTCAATGTAGAGGCCTTTCATTTTGTCTGTAAAAAATTACTGTTAGATACTTTTTTTGTTTCTGTTGATTGCTAGTTTTCTATGTGTATTTTTTATATATTTTTATATAATTTTTATATATTTTGTAACTTGGTTGGTATTACCTGTAGCTTATAATATATTCTGAATGATTCACTTGCATTTTCTATATATACTAGCATGCTTTGTGAGTAGTAATACTTTAATTATTTTCTTCTAAATTTGGATAAATTTTATTTATTTTTCTTTCATAATTCTGTCTGGGAAGCCCAAGTCTTAGTGAATAGCAACAGTAATAGTATATAGCCTTGTTCTATACATTATATAAGATGGAATACTCTGATTCTCTCCATTGAGTATGATGCTGGCAGTGGGCTTGTTGCATATATACTTTAATAGACTGAGTTTCCTGTAATACTTATTAAAAAATTTATTGGGGGATAGTTAATGGTTTACAGATAAGTTGTTGGCATATTGGTGTACTTTCTCATCTCCCCATGATAGGTGTTTACAAAATACTCTTATCTTTGATTTATGTCCCCATCCACTATTATGCATCCGGATCCCAAAACTCACCATTTAGCCAAACCCCTCACTCCTTGTAGTTCATTGCATTGGTGCAATATGGCAAATGGCAAACCCAGTCCAAGTACTACTCAGTGTTTTCTCTTTCTGTCCCTGTTTCTTAAGTTCTGCCTTTGTGTGAGATCAGCCAGTACTCCTTCCTCATTTTGGATTATCTCATGTAATTTTATTCCTTCAAATTCAATCCAAGATGAGGCAAAGCACAAAATTTAATTTTTAAAAAGCTGCATTAAATAAAACTTCATTTTGTAAAAGATGTCATTAAACATCTGAGTTCCTTCCAAGTTTGGGTCATTAAAAATTGCACTGATTATAAAAATTATAAATAATAAAATAAAAAATTTGCACTGCTATGAACATAGCTGTACATAGATCTCTTCAGATGTACATACCTTTGGATTATCCCCTGAGGAATTGCTGGGTTACAGGGTAGGCCAATTTATAGCATTCTGACAATTCTCCAGACTGATCTTCACAGAGATGAGATCTATTTGGATTCCTACCAGCAGTGTAGAAGGGTTCCTTTACTGTACAGCCTCCAACACATTTGTTATTTATGTCATTTCTAATGTATTATATTATTGCAGGTGCAAAGTAGTATTTAATTATTGTTTTTATTTTCATTTTTCTGATAATCAATGACTTCATGCACTTTTCATATGTCTATTGGCCCTTTGGATCTGTTACTTGGTGAAAATAGTCTATCCTCTTTTTTTTTAATGGGTTAGTCTTTTTTTTTTTTTCATCTTTTGTCACTGAGTTTGATAAGTTATTTATATAGTTTGGTTAGTAGCCCCACCTTTTTTCTAATGTATGACATATAAAGATCATTCCCCACACTATAGGGAGTCTCTGTTTTGATGATGTTTCTTTTTGTTGTGCAGAAACTTTTCAGTGTGTAGTCCCATTAGTTTATTTTGTTTTTATTTTTCCCTGCCATTGGACTTAAGACATCTAAGATGCCTTTAAACTATAGATTAAAAAGAGTTCTGCCAATGTTTTCCTCTAAGTATTTGACAGTTTCTGGTCTAACATCCAAACATTTGATCCACTTGGAATTTACTTTTGTGTGTGATGAAATATAGAGGTTCAGTTTCACTCTTCTGTACTTTTCAACCCAATTTTCCCAAGAAAATTTGTTGAAGAGACTCTCTGCATTTAACAATTTGGGACCCCCTATAAAATTATATATCTTATAGGTGTGGGGGATTTATTTCTGAGATTTCAATTCTATTCCACCGAATAGTGTGTCTATTTTGGTTGCAGTACCAGGGAGCATTGATTACAGTAGTCATATAACAAAGCTCGAGATCTGGCATCATGATGTCTCTATTCTTGGTTTATTTTTTATTCATTTATTTTTCTTTGGTGACTTTAGGTATTTTCTGATTCCAGATAGACTTTTGGAGCTTTTGTCTCACTCTCTTAAGAAAATTTGATGGGCCTTGATAGACAAAACATTAAATATGGCCATAGGTATAATAGGCATGTTGACAATGTTAGTTCTTCTAATTTTATCTTTCCATTTCTTAGTACCTTTCTCTACTTCTTAGGATAGTGACTCATAATTTTCAGTTTACAATTCATTAATTTCTTTTGTTAGGTTTATTCCTAGATACTTTATTTTTTTTGTTGCTATAGTCAATGGGATTTATTTCTATATTTCTTCTTCTGATTTAGTCTTTGCACAGGGGAATGAGACATATTTTTAATATTAAATTTGTAACCTGCCATATTTCTATATTGCTTTATAAGTTCCAGGTGTTTTCCTATGGATTTGTTTGGAATATATATAGTCATTCCTGTGAATAGTGGAAATTTGACTTCTCTTCCTATCTGTACTCCTTTAATTCCTTACTTGTTCCTATTGCTATAACTAGGACTTCTAACACTATATTGAACCATAGTGGTGACAGTGGGGAGCCCTATCTTGCATCCGATGTAAGTGGAAAGCTCTCAGTTTCTCACCATTGATTACTATGTTGGCATAAACTTGCTGTATATATACACAACTAGATTTAGGAATTTCCCATCTATTCCAAAAATTTTAGTGTTTTGATCATGAAACTATGTTGGATGCTGTCAAAAGCTTTCTCTGCATCTATTAAAATAATCATGTAGCTGGGCCAAGTGGTGGCACACCTGGTTGAGCACACATGTTATAATTCTCAAGGACCCGGGATTGAGCCCCTGGTCCCTACCTGCAGGGGGAAAACTTGACAAGTGGTGAAGCAGTGCTACAAGTATCTTTCTTTCTCTCCCTCTATCTCCCTTTCCCTCTTTATTTCTTGATTCTTTTTGCTTTCTTGTGTGTTTGCTTTGTAAGTTCATGTGTATTAGTTCTCTAGATTCCACAAATAAGTGAAATTCAGTTGTTATCTTTCATCTCGTCACCTATTTCATTAAGCATAATAACCTCCAGTTCCACTCATTTTGTCCCAAAGGACACAATAGCATCCTTTTTGACTGCTGAGTAAGATTCCATAGGATATATAACCCATAGCTTCTTTAGTTAGTCTTCTGTCAGTGAGCATTTAGGCTATTCCCACAGTTTGGCCACTGTGAAGCTATGAATGAGAGTCTCTGGGACTCTCTAGGTATACTATTATGTCCTGCTGGGTAAGTGTTTCAGTGTCCTTTGGACAAATGACTCAGAGTGGTTTTGCTAGATCATACAAGGTAATTTCATTTTTATTTAAGGATTTTCTGTACTGTCTTCCAAAGGTCTGCACTAGGTTGCATTACCACCAGATGTGTAGAAAAATTCCTTTTTTCACAACCTCACCAACACCTGTCATTTCCAGTTTTGTTGATGTAGGCCATTCCATAGGTGTGAGATAGAATCTCAGTATAATTTTGATTTTCATTTCTCTAGTGGTAAGTACGGTGGAGCATTTCTTCCTATGTCTGTGGGCTATGTGTTCCTTGGAGAAATGCCTGTTCAGCTCTTTGGTCCAATTTTTTATTCAGTTATTATTATTTTTGTTATGTTATACAAGTTATTTACAGATGTTTGATATCAATCACTTGTCTAATATTTAATGAGTAAATATATTCTCCTAATTACTGTGGTTCTTGGCCATCATTTGGTAGTTTTCTTTTGAAAGAAAAAGTGTTTTAGTTTGATATAGTACCTTTCATTTACTCTGTTGTCATTTCATATGCCCATGGACTCAAGTCTCCAAATATGTCTTTGATGTTAAGATCAAGCAATGTTTTGCCAATATTCTCTCATCTATATTTTAGAGTTTCTACTCTAACATTGTGACCTTCAATTCATTTTGGTGCAAGGTGTTATATGATAATCTAATATAAATTTTATATGTGGCTGTCCAATTGTTCAAGCAAGATTTGCTGAAATGACCTTCCTTTCCCCATTAAATGGTTTCAGCCCCTATGTCATAACAGGGGATTATATGTACATGGGTTAATATTTCTGGGCTTTCAATTCCGTTCCATTGATCCAAATGTCCATTTTTATCTTATTATAATGTTTTTTACATTATTATTGATTTTGTAGTATAAATTGATGTTGGTGAGGATGGTATCTTCATTTTTAATATTTTTTGTCAAAATATTTTGGATATGTGTGTTCTTTTGTGGTTCTACACAATTTTTTGTGATTTGTTCAACTTCCTTGAAAAATGTCATTGGGATCTTGATATATATTGCATTGAAACTGTAGATTGATTTTGATAGAATGGCCATTTTAGTAATATTTTTCTCCCAATCTAGAAACAAGGAATTTTCTTTCATTTCTGTTTGTCCTTCTCTGTATTTTATCAATCTTCTGTAGTTTTCCTTGTTAAGGTTTTCACCTGCTTTGTGAGGTTCACTCCAAGGTATTTTATTTTGGGGGCTTACAATTGAAAATGGGATTAAGTTCTTCAGTTCTCTTCCCTCTTATTTATCACTTGTATATAGAAATACCACAGGTGTATGGATGTTGTGTATTCTGCTACTTTACTGAATAATTTTTCCAGTAATTTTTTTACTTGAGTCTCTGGGACTCTCTAGGTATACTATCATGTCATCAGCAAATAATGTTAGCTTTATTATTTTTCTTTTTCAATATGTGTACATTTGATATCTCTTTCTTGCTTGATTGCAATGGTGAGGGCCTCTAGGGCCATTGAATAATAATGGTGTTAGTGGATATCCTTGTCTTGTTCTAGATTGTAAGGGGAAAGCTTTAAGTTTTTCCCTACTGAAGATCATGTTAGCTATGGGTTCATTATATTAAACTGTCCTTCCATTCCTAATTCTGGAGGCTCTTATCAAAAGCGGATGCTGGATCTTGTTGAATGCCTTTTCTGCAAATATTGGTATAAGCATGTAGTGTCTTTCTTCCTCCTCTCTCTCTCTCTCTCTCTCTCCCACTCTCTTGTCTCCATATTCCTCTCCCTCTCAATTTTTCTGACCTACCAAATAAAAGAGATATCTTAGTATTATTTATTCCTGCATACAAGTTCATTGAGTTTAGTAAGTACTTGTTTTATATATTGGGTGCACCTGAGTTTGGAGCATATGTATTAATTTTGGTTATGTCTCCTTGCTGGGTTGATCATTTGATCATTACACAGTGTCCCTCTCTGTCTCTGATTACTTTTTTGCCTAAGAGTTAATTTTATTTTATTTTATTACAGAATAGATGATTCTGACCTTGTTTTCCTGAATTATTAGCTTTAACACCTGGTCCACCCTGGCACACTGAGATTTTGCTTGTCTTTCTTCCATATTTATTTTTCCTGAGCACATAAAATATATGGAACCATTCAGTTATTCTGAGATTTTTGACAAGTGAATTTAGGACATTCAGATTTAGGATGATTATATAAATGTTGGATAACTTACAGCTATTCTGATGTTTGATTTGAGACTGTTTTAAATTGTTGCTGACTTCCTATTTCCTTCTATTTATCACTTCATGTAGATGGATTTCTATGATGGTTTCCTCATTGATTTCAATTGTACTTTGTTATTTTGTACTGTGATGACAATACCTGTTGTCTAATTTATTATATCTACAACAGTATTTTTGACTGTCTGAATTTACTGACATTTGATTTTCTTACTTGTCCGTTTTCCTCCCCTTTCCTATTTCATTTTTTCTTATTGACACTGAGCTTCTTAGCTTGATTGTACTGCTGATCACTTCAATTATAATGTTCATACTTTTGCTTCTTGTCAGGCTCTTTTCAGTAATTCTTGACAAGGCAGGGATAGTGGGGGCAAACTCTTTCATTATTTGTATGTCTAAGAAGAACTTTGTTTCACCCCCATCATATTTGAAAGTCTAAATTTCAGGGTACAGAATTCATAGTTGAAATTTTTTATCTGTTAGTATTTTGAATATATTCTCCCACGTCTTCTTGATCTAGAGTGTGCATGCTGATAAGGCTGAGGAAAGCCCGATAGCTAATTACTCTTAGTCTCTTGTGAGAGATATAAATTTATAGCTAATTTTTCTAATAACAATAACTACTTTAACTCTCTTTTACAACTTTGGTATAGATATTGAGACTTGCCAGATTTCAAGTGGATCCAAAGATTTTTGAAGGCTAGCAAAATTGCTCCTTGTATAGTGCACTGCTTTGCCATGTGCACGTCCCAGCTTTGAGCCCAGTCCCAAACAGTTTGAAAGAATTCTCTCTCTCTCTTTTCTCTCTCTCTCTCTCTCCTCTCTCTCATTACCTTTCTATATCTTATGTTTTTAAAGAACTGGACTCATGAAATAATAATATACAGACCCAGTGTATAGAATATCCAGACCTTCGACCTTCTTCATCCCACGATGACCTTAGGTCCATACTCCCAGGGGGTTAAACATTAGGAAAGTTATCAGGGGAGAGGATGGGATACAGAGTTCTAGTGGTGGGAATTGTGTGAAGTTGTACCCCTCTTATCCCATGGTTTAGTCAATGTTTCCTTTTTATAAATAAAAAAAAAAACATTAAAAGAATATTTGAAGTTCCTAAACTAATATCCTGACTAGGTAATTAAAATGCTGGACTCTCAGTTGATACTTTAAAAATTAGTTTAATACGTGTTTCCATTCTAGTAACTGGCCAGAAAATACAGATTTGGTTATTCATGACTATATACTTGGCAATTTTCCACTTTTATTAATAACCACTGTAATTTTTATGTTGTCACTAAAGTGTCTACCCAGCACTGTATTAAAGGCTGTCTTTCACAAACACTATAAAAAGGGACTGTTATCTTGAGCATATTATTAATGTGAACAAAATGTTTATTCTTTATATAAGAACACTGAAAGGTTGTTTTATCTATGATTTGTTCTTCCATTTAATGTTCAGTTACCTCTTCTGGTAGCTCTTTCATTCTTCTATTAGGTTTGATTCTGTAATTCTTTTATTTCTACTGATGTTTTGTAATAGGCTACAGTGTATTTAACCGATCATGAGTTTTTTTTTCCCTAGGATATTTTAATTATGTATGTATGACATCACACCCAGTTTTGAATATTATATAGTCTGGGCAGAGTTTAAAATGAAATTGCTTAAAAACATAAAGAAACTGCTTTACTGCCCATTTTAAAAGTATAAAACTTTACTGGAAGTATTCAAGCTGGAGTGGTAGTATTCTAATTTCATTTAATTCATATTATTTTTTATCTGTTAATTGTTTAAACAGCAGTTACCTTTATTTGTATCTACCACCATATAAGGGGAAATGTTAAACTGTGACAGCTTTTACTACCAACAGTTAACCATTTAACTTTTAGAGCAGAATATTGTTGGGAGGGGTTGTGCTTCATCTGAGTTTAGAATGTCAGAAAATGTTAAGCTTGTCCTTTTAAAGAAAAATCGAAGTTTCTAATGATCTTGTTACCATAATTCAAGTGAGTTAGAAGTATTTAACTGCAATCTTGAATTATAAAGTTGGGGTTTATATATAAGTAACTCAACTTGATGTACAGTATACCAGCAGTTACCTGGCAGATTTTTTGTTAAACTGGTTCAGTCCATAATTCCATAACAAACTTAGCTTCACTTCATTATTTACTTTATATCTTCGTCCATTCAACAATGTTCCAATGATGAAATGATAGGAAGTTGCTAAGAATTAGTACAAGATTTTATTATTTTATTTTTTGTTGATTAGAGAAATAATGTTTAGGATCTTTGAATGCTGAACTTGTTTTCCTTCCTTTTTTTTTTTTTTTTTATTTGTCTTACCCATTCATGGCAGCTAAAAAAGAAATCACTCAAAATATTCAGGTTTACATGCTAGCTCTCTTTCATAGGGAGTTGTCATACCTCACAGTTCAAAGTGTATTCAGTAACATACTGACATGTAATTGCAATTTAATATGCAGCAAAAATGATTCAAGAATAAAACCTAGTGTCTAACTTTGTATAGGCAAATAAGTTACTCTACTTTTAACATTTGTACTCGGATAAAATGCTTATGTATGTGTATGAATGTCACAGTGCAAGATGTTATTAGTCCAGGCACAAAGTATTAAAGTTATTTTGTGAAGATTGTTGGTTGAGTTAAAACTGTTGTGCCATTATACCTCAAAAAAAAAAAAAGCTGGTCTCTATTCATGAGGGAAATGATTTATCTCTCTTCTCATAATGATTCCATCATATTTTATTATGAAAACTAGTCTAAAACAAGTTTGGAAGTGCTTCTTTTTGTCCAATTTTTGGAAAGAGTTTGCATAATAATTATGTTATTCCCACTTCAAAATTTTAAAGGAAGTTAGAACAACTTGAGCAACTCAAAAAAGAGAAGTGCTTCCCTGGGAAGACGACCCCACCAATATGTCCTGAAGCCCCACTTCCCCAGACCCCTGCCCCACTAAAGAGAGAGAGAGAGAGAGAGAGAGAGAGAGAGAGACTGGGAGTATGGATAGACCTGCCAACGCCCATGTTCAGCAAGGAAGCAATTACAGAAGCTGTCCATCTTCTGCACCCCATAATGTTCCTGGGTCCATACTCCCAGAGGGATAAAGAATAGGAAAGCTTTCAAGGAAGGGGATAGGATGAGGTGTTTTGGTGGTGAGAATTGTGTGGACTTGTACCCCTATTATCCTATGGTCTTGTCAATATTTCCATTTTATAAATAAAAAATTTTTTAAAAGGGAAGTGCAAAAGAAGAAGAAGGAGGAGGAGGAGGAGGAGGAGAAGGAGAAGGAGAAGGAGAAGGAGAAGGAGAAAGGGAGGAGGAAGAAGAAGAAACATGTTTTTGGTTGGGTATGCTTTGATCCACTTCTTTTTGTCTACTCCCTTTCTCTCTTTACTCCTTCCTTCTTTTCTCCAGAGATGGAATCTCAAAAGTGTATGATTTCACTGCTTTGGGTCACTTTTTACTTCAGACAGAGAAATAGAGACTCCACAGTATAACATATTCTTTTGATGCCATAATATCTCTCATATGTTGTCTGGGCTTGCACCTAAACCACTTGCATAGCAAAGCATATATCTCTCCAGTCCTTACCTCTCTTTGTCTTCATATTTCTCACTCTTTTTCTAACTATTTGAAAGATTTGTCTAGAGAGGTAAAGTCCCATCACCAGAAAAATGACAACAATAACAAAAATTTGAATCATGTTAATATTTGGTCTATTTTAGATAGAGCTATTGTGAAAATATTTTGAGTTTTGATATGAAAATATGTTTTGAGATGAATACTATAGTATGAATGCTGGGTCATGCATCATTTGCATATTTATTGTATTTAGAAACTGTCAAACTAGTTTCCTTATCACTGTTCTAATTAGCATGGTCAATAAGTTTGTATTCATCCTTTGATATTGTTATTATTTTTAATTTTACATATTCTAAAGTTATATATCCGTTATGGCTTTACTTTTATTTTTCTCCAGTAGCTAATGATGTTGAAAATATTTTACTGCATGTAGCCAACATTCACATGTATACTTCAGTGAAATATCTGTTCTTGTTTGCTCATTTTATTATTTTTTATTGAAGAGGTTAATGGTTCATAGTCAACAGTAAATACAGTTGTTGATACACGAGTAAAAACTATGTTTTCTGTACAACATTCCAACCCCCTGCAATTGGAGTAAAAAATGTGTTTTCTGTATAACATTCCAACCCTGTGCAATTGGAGTTTGCAGATTTTTGCAGTTGGGTTTTAAGATTTCTTCCTATATTTCAGACAATATACTTTTCTCCAGTATATAGCTTGTAACTTTTTACTCATTTTTTAAATTTTTATTTAATTATTTTCATGATGCAAACTCTTTTATTTTGAGGTGATCCACGTTATCAACTATTTCATTTTTCACCTCAAGCTTTTGATGTCAAGTCTAAGAATATCTTGATATAGAGGTAGATCTTACATATTTTTAAAAGCTTGTAGTTTTAAATTCATTTATATCATCCATTTGAGTTCAGTTTTTAAAAAATATTTATTACCTTTTGTTGCCCCTGTTTTATTGTTGTAGTTATTGTTGTTATTGATGTCATCATTGTTGGATAGGACAGAGAGAAACGGAGAGAGGAGGGAAAGACGAGGGGGGGTGGAGAGAAAGACACCTGCAGACCAGCTTCACCATCTGTGAAGTGACTCCCCTGCAGGTGGGGAGCCGGTGCCTCGAACCGGGATCCTTAAGCCAGTCCTTGCTCTTTGTGCCACCTGCGCTTAACCCACTGCGCCACCACCTGACTCCCCTGAGTTCAGTTTTATAGGATGTAAGTTCCTATTTATTTTTAGCCTATAGAATTCTGATTATCTTAGTGCTATTTGTTGAAAAGGTTCTTCTTGAATGTTTTATACCTTTGTCAAAGAAATAGTAGAACTGAAGGCCAGTTGGTGGTTGAGTGCACACATTATGTACAGCTAACAGGGTTAGAGTCCTGCTCCTCATCTGGGGGGGGGGCACTGTATGAACAGTGAACCAGGTCTGCAGGGGTCTAACTCTCTTTATCCCTCTACTCTATCTCCACCTTCCCTCTCAATTTCTCTCTGTTCTATCAAATAAAATAGAGAAAATGCAAAGGAAAAAATGGCTACCACAAGCTGTAACTGTGGATAAGTACTGCATGTAACTAAGTTGCAGTGATAAACCTGATAGAAATTTAGAAAAAAATAAATGAGTAAAACATATACATGTAGATATATTTCTGAGTTTTCTATTCTATTCTATTGATCTAATGTTTACCTCTGTTTCTCAGTCAATATGACATTGTTGTGATTATTGTATCATAACTATGTATTAGTATGGAAATCAACATACACTGATAACTTCAATATTGTTCTTTTTAAAGACTGATTTTTGTTATTTTAAGGTACTCACTTAATTTTGAGTAAAGACTAGAGCTTCCTGACATGTACTTTGTGCCTATGGCCCAAAGGAAGTCAATGTTAACAGACTGAAATGGGTTAATGGACCAGGAATTAACATCCAACCCTGAAAAATTTACATATACATTTTTTAAGACCAAGAGTGTGAAAGACAAATCTAAATGAAAAGACTTGTCTACATGTAATGTTCCGCTCTTTCAAGTTTCTCCTCCTGTGCATCAGTAGACTGAGTCTAAATGTTCCTGTGCCATTGTAGATGATACTGGAAGAGGGCATCAGAATAACTTTCTGTACATTTACAAATACCTTATAATTCTTGGCAACAATTTTCTCATAACTAAGATGGGGCAAGTAAGCTGGTTTTCCATGTGTATCTGGAAATATTTTACTGTTTTTCCCATGTTCCTAATACAACTACTAAGCACTTAAGCTTGATAATTAATTCCTCATGTGTGGTACCTTTGAGTCTTAAAATATATTAGTCAGATGAAGTGTTGGGGGGTATTCTCTGCATGCTCTTGTGTACTTCTGCTTTTTAGGTCCATGATTGTTCAACAATTTTTTGGCTTTATATGTTAACTCTCTTTTCAGCCACCAGGTTCCAGATGCCAGCAAGATGCTGACCAGACTTCCCTGGACAGAAGACCCCAACAATGTGTACTGGAGCTCTGCTTCCTCAGAGCCCCACCCTACTAGGGAAAGAGAGAGGCAGACTGGGGGTATGGATCAACCATTCAACGCCCATGTTCAGCGAGGAAGCAATTACAGAAGCCAGACCTTCCACCCTCTGCAACCCACAATGACTCTGGATCCATACTCCCAGAGAGACAGAGAATGGGAAGGCTATCAGGGGAGGGGATGGGATATGGAGATCGGGTTATGGGAATTGTGCGGAATTGTACCCTTCTTATTCTATGGTTTTGTTAATGTCTCCTTTCTTAAATATATATACTAGTCACCACAAAACTGAATATAGTACTGTCTTAAAGTATAAAAATGCATATATGTGAAATGTTTATGGTGCGTTTGATACTTGATGAAGAGTTTCATAATCCCAGCTCAGTGCTGGCACTGCTCGCAGTGGCCACTTAATTCCTTTTTAAAAATTTATTTGACAAGACAGAGAAATTGAAAGGGGGGAGAAAGACAGACACCTGCAGACCTGATTCACCAATTGAGAAGCGTTCTCCCTGCAGCTGGAGAGAGGGGGTTCAAACCCGGGTCCTTATGCATGGTGATATGTGTGCTTAACCAGATGCACCACAGCCTGATCCCTAAAATCCTGGTTTTTACCTATGCCTTCATGTTTTTTAGAACATTCCTGCTTGTTGTTTTTACCAGATGCATTTGTTTGCACAAAATGCCATTAGACCTACTTACTGAAGACCCCAGGCTGTCCTTTATTACAATTCCTGTGCTCTAAGGCAGAGGTCTGAATAGGTCATGAGTTAAATCATAATCTGCCTGCAGAATGAGGGTAAGAGCCACTTTCACTTATTCATTATTCTGATGACCAGCATTCTTCCTGAAAGTCTGGAGTAAATTTCTTATTTCTTAGGGCACCAAAAAGACGTATCTGGCTAATGATATTTAGATAATGGCAATTGTACTTAAATATTAAACACCCCTACTTGCATGCATTCTGATGTTTCCCTCACCTATGAGAAATATGTTATTCCATTTCTGTATGTTATTTGGATTTTGAAATTTACCCCATGATGTTCATTCACTTGAAAAACACTTTGATTTTTCTCATTCTTGTTTGATGTTATGCATAGCTCTAGCAATGAAGACTGGGCTGGGGTTCTGGTTGTAGGCAGCAATCCATTCTGTTTCACTCAGAAGCACAACCAATGTTGTCCCTCCAGACTCTCTCTCACTTGCTGATAAGTGATTGAGTAATCGATCAATCCTGGGATGTGTAAGATCCCAGGATCCCAGCAGTGGCTTCAAACCCACTATGATGATAGCTTGAAGTAAAGAAGCATCATCCATGGTCTGGTAGGTGGCATAGTGGCTAAGGCACTAGATTCTCAAGCATGAGGTTCTGAGTTCAGTCCCTGGCAGCACATGTACCAGAGTGATGTCTGGTTCTCTCCCCCCCCCTCTCTCTCTCTCCTATCTTTTTCATTAATAAATAAATTTAAAAAATCTTTAAAAAAAAAGAAGCATCATCCTATCATGAAGGTTAGTACGGAAACGGCAGTGGAGGAAATACAAATGATAAGCACTTATGAAGTGAGAGAGGCAGGCTGCTAGGAAAATACACCTTTTGGAGCCTGAGGACTCTCCAGCTGACTAGAGTTATTTTCTGCTCATATCTGTGAATAAGAACACATTCTCTCACAAAGTTCACCTATTTATACAGATTATATTTTAACTGCCATAACTCCATGTTGCTTTTAAACATTGTATTTCACACACCCCCACCAAGAAGTTAGAATTGATCACTTACCCAGAAAGTTACTTTTACTATTTTCCTACACTTAGTAGTATTTTAAAAAATATTTATTTATTTTCCCTTTTTTGCTGCCCTTGTTGTTTAACATTGTTGTGGTTATTATTGTTGTTGTTATTGATGTCGTCATTGTTGGATAAGACAGAGAGAAATGGAGAGAGGAGAAGACAGAGAGGGGGAGAAAAAGACAGATATCTGCAGACCTGCTTCACCACTTGTGAAGCGACTCCCCTGAGGCTGGAGGCTCGAACCGGGATCCTTAAGCCAATCCTTGCACTTTGTGCCATGTGCGCTTAACCCACTGCACCACGGCCCGACTCCCAAAAGAGTTACATTTATATGGTGAGGGAAATAGTCAGTGGGCACCTTCCGTGAAATGAAACAATAAAGCATGTATAGCCAGAGAGAACCCAGCTAGGTATATCTGATATTCATGGGCACTCCACAAAAAGAAAATTCCCTGGGAATAATTAAGGATGCTTTACAAGGCTGCTGAAATTTCAAGCAACCTAAATATGGTATAGTGAATGAGGAAGATCAAAATGTTTTTCAAATGAACATACATCATTCTGAACATAAAAAAAAATACTCAGAAATCAGAAGGATGAGCCTTATTGTAGTGATGGTTTATTAATATCTCCCAACCATGGAAAAAAAGACATCAGTAATAGAAGTAGCTGTCAATAACAGCTTTGTAAGCTGTTCTTTCATAGCTTTGGTAATTAACAGAACCCTGAGATATAAAAGAGCAAGAGACTAGGAATTAAGGTGAATTTAGTTCAGTCATTTCACTCTGAAGTGTCCTCATCTGGAATATAAAACTAATAATACCTACCTTCTCAGAGGTACCAGAAAAATAATTAAAACAAAATTATTGTTACTACACAGGTTCTAGGAAAATATAGTGCAGATCTTTATTTAATTCATGTAAGTACTTTAGTTTTATTTTTTATTGTTTTTATCATTTTATTTATTCATTTATTTTCCAGGATTATCGCTGGGGTACGTTGATTGCACTTCAAATCCGCTGCTCCTGTGGCCATTTTTTTTCTTTTTTTTTTTTTTTGATAGGACAGAGAGAAATTGAAAGGGGAGGGGGAGAGAGAGAGGGAGAGGGAGAGGGATAGATAGACACCTGCAGACCTACTTCACTGCTTGTGAAACTACCCCCTGCAGGTGAGGGCCAGGGATTCGAACTGGGATCCTTGAGCGGGCCCTTATGCTTGGTACTATGTGTGCTTAACCTGGTGTGCCACCGACTGGCCCCAACATTTTAATGTTATCTAGTTAATGAAACACGGGGAAAAAAGCTTAATTTCATTTTCCAATTTAATCTCAGAGTAGTTTTCTTTCTAAATTAATTTATATTTCATAAAATATGAACATCTTAATAATGTCTTGGTTCACTTTCAAGTTCTCCATTTTAATTTGGTAAATTTCCCATATGAAATAAAGATTTTTGTACATGTTTTAATTCAGTATATTTACTACTGCTGGCCTGTTTCTAAATTGTTAATAAACTTTAATTTTTCTATTATTTATTTTAATAAAATTATACAGAGATTATATTTTAAACCTGTTCCCACTGAGATATATTTTGACATGACTGCCTTACAACATTCACTCCTAGTCCTTAGTTTTCCAAATTCATCCTGTCATCCAGGAGCTCTTTATAACCCCAAGAAAATTGAACAAGGAGACAATAATAAATATATGTAAACACACATACTGTGTTTTCTCAGTCAACAGAGTGAGTTGAGGTGAGAGGGAAGTTGATTAAAAACACCATTACCTTTTTGTTTTGAGACTTTTCTCACCGTCATTGCAGCCTGCCGCTTCTGATTTTCAGAAATTTCAAAGCCTATAGAATAAAAATATGGTTTGTTCAGATACACATAGTCTTGTCTTAAATATGTGAATGTAAAACTTTTCTGAACAGTAATTTTAGTAGTATGCAGCAATATAAATATAAAATACTTCTGAGCAAGTAAATTTGGCAAGGTGCATCAATGATCTTGAAAAGAAAAAAAAGTAAAAAAACTTGAACAAAGATTTAGCTAAGTATAGAGGGGGAAATTGTAAATGGAGTATTATTGCATAAAGAACAGTGTACATAAAGTAACATGTATATTGGGCAAGGTGTATTTCACCAAAGCGAAGAACCCTGGGGATGGAGTGGAAGGGGGAGGGTGTAGGGATTTGAGAGTGCATGATAGTAGAAAAATTGGTATTTCTGGTAACTTAATTTTTTATTTGTTTAATGTCTCCGTAGAGGACTACCATCTATATAGTTTTCTAAAGGGGTTGCACCAGTTTGGATCCCATGTGAAACTTCACCAACACCTATCATTTCCTGTCTGTTGAGATAGATCAGTCTCATAGGTGTGAAGTGGAATATCAGTTTGCATTTCTCTAATGATAGAGCATTTCTTCATATGCCTGTGGAACATATGCGTCTTTTCTGTAGAAAACTGTCTATGCAATTCTTTGGCCCATTTTTTTTTGTTGTTGTTACATTTTTCTTTTGTTGAGCTGTACCAGTTCTTATAAATTATGATATAAGTTGCTTCTCAGATGTATGATGGGTAAATGTCTTCACTCATTTGCTGGGTTGGCTTGTTATGCTGCATAGTTCGCTTTTAATGTATGGATGCTTTTTAATTTGATGTAATCCCATTTATTTATTATTTAAAAAAATATTTACTTATTCCTTTGATTTATTTTTATAGTTATTGATGTCGTCATTGTTGGATAGGACAGAGAGAAATGGGGAGAGGAAGAGAAGACAGAGAAAGGGAGAGAAAAACAGACACCTCAGATCTGCTTCACTGCCAGTGAAGCGACTCCCCTGCAGGTGGGGAGCCAGGGCCTTACACAGGGATCCTTACGCCAGCTCTTGTGCTTTGCGCCACCTGCGCTTAACCTGCTGTGCTACCCCCGGACTCCCTATTTATTCTTGTTTTCATTCTCCATGCTTATAGGTCTCTGAATTTATCTTTGATGTGAAAGTCTGGCAATGCTTTACCAAAATTTTATTGTATATATTCTATAGTTTCTGGTCTAATATTCAGGTCTTTGATCCATTTTGATTTGATTTGATATATATGTGACTGTCTAATTTTCCCAGCATCACTTGTTGAAGAGAACTTCCTGATGCGATTAAATTGCTGTGTATGCTTTATCATATTTTAAGTGGTTGTATATGTTTGAGCCAATTTCTGGGATCTTCATTCTGTTCCACTGATTAAAGTGCTTATTTTTATTTCCGTACCATACTGTTTTAATTATTATTGTCTAGTATAGTATAAATTGAAACTGGGGAGGGTGGCACTTCCATTTTAATTTTTCCTTTTCTCTCAGAAGTGTCTTGGCTGTTAATGGCTTTTTTGATTGTTTGTTTGTTTGACACAAATATTTGGATGTCATTCAATTTCCTTGAAAAAATGTTACTGAGATCTTGATAGGGATTGCATTGAAACTGTAAATAGTTTTTGGTAAGAAGGGCATTTTAATAATGTTTATTCTTCCAATCCAAGAGCAAGAGATATTCTTTCATCATTTTGTGTCATTTTTAACTTCTTTTAACAGTGTACTACAGTTTCCTCTGTAAAGGTCCTTCACCTCCTTTGTGATAAAATACCAAGCAAGGTATTTTATCTTTTCAGTTTGATTTTAGATGATATTAAGTCTTTCATTCTCCTTTCCTTTGACTACTTGATTGCATAAAGAAATGTCACAGATTTATGCCTGTTAATTTGTATCTTGCTACTTTACTGAGTATATTATTTCTAGAAAGTTTTGGTGGAGTGTTTGGGGTTCTCTATTGTGTTATCAGCAAATGGTAATAGTTTGGTTTCTTCCTTTCCAGTATGTATACCCTTGATATATTTTTGTTTTGTTTTGTTTTGCTTTTCCTGATAGCAGTGTTTAGCATCCTGCAATTCTTGACCTGGAGTGAGTGGAATCTTATCATCAGAGGAAAGGGTGATAGTCAGCATGTTATGGCAAGCAATAATTTGTTCCCTTCTCAGTTAAGATTCTGGTGTTGACATTAGACTCAGGAATTTCCAGACGGTGACCTAGAAACCTATGGCCATCAGTTGAACAGAGGTCATCAGGTCCTCTGTTCAGCAGAGACCAGTTTCTCCAGGGCCAAATTGATTAAAGACAATACAAAGAGAAGGTGAGAGACTGTCATCTTAGCCACCCTTGTAAGTGAGTATCTAAGCCCTTTCTATTATTCTTGATTCCTTTACTAGATGTAGAAACCCATCCATATAAAGGGATTAACCAGTGGATGGCTGAGAAAATAATTTGTAGCAATGTTATTCTGAACCTAGCTGGATAGAGCTCTGCTTGCTCTTGGGATAAAGTGGGGCAGGGAATCTGAACTCCCAAGGCAGAGGACAGTAGCAGTCGTCTGTTACTGTGGCAAGTAGAGATTTAGAGTTGTCAAGTCAGGAATAGCTTCTGAAAAAAAACCACAATTTATAATTTCTCTAGAGATTGAACCTATTTAGAATCTGTAACTTCAGAGTCAACGTACACTCAGGGGAAAAATCTTTACATTGAAACTTGACAGGAAAGTAAACCAGGTAACTCTGCCCTTCCCAGCATAGTTTACACTGGCAGAAGTCTGGAAAGACATAAAAGCAGGTTGGAACCTTCTTTCTAGATTTTGGAATTATTAAAGAGGCACCTTACTACTTCAAAATCCTTCCTCTTCTGCACATTCATATACAAAACAGAAGTCCAAAACTGCAACAACAGTGTGAACAACAAGCTAACAAAAGAGACCAAACTAGAGGGACAGAAAAATTTTTAAAAATGCATAAGATTACATAAAGCAAGCACACTGTACAAATACAGAGAGGTACAAACCCAGAAGAACTATTACAGAAATCATTGGGGGGGAGGGAAGGCAGTGCTGCACCTGGTTAAGCACTCACATTATAGTGTTCATGGTCCCAGTTTCAAGCCCTTGGTACACACCTGCAGAGAGAAAGCGTCACCAGTGGTGAAGCAGGGTTGTAGGTGTCTCTCTGTCTCTATCCCTCTCTCTTTATTTTGTAAATTATCTTTATTTATTTATGGATAGAGACAGCCAGATATTGAGAGGGAAAGGGGTGATATAGAGGCAGAGAGAGAGAGAGAGAGAGAGAGAGGGAGACCAACAACACTGTTTCACCACTCTTTAAGCTTTCTCCTTGCAGGTGGGGACCGGGAACTCAAACCTGGGTCCTTGCTCATTGTAACCTGCGCAATGAACCAGGTTCGCCACTACCCAGCCCCTCTCTATCCCTCTCTATCTCCCATTCCCCTCTTAATTTCTCTTTGTATATATCCAATAATAAATTTATACAATATAAAAAAGAAAAAGAATTTGGGAAATACATTGTGAGGAATTTGAAGAAATAAAATACTTTCAACACTTAGGAATGTGTTAAAGATTTTTTAAATTTCTTTATTGGGGAATTAATGTTTTACATTCGAAAGTAAATACAACAGTTTGTACATGCACAACATTTCTCAATTTTCCATATAACAATACAACCCCCACTAGGTCCTCTATAATCCTTTTTGTACCTGCAATCCCCCCTCCCCTCCGCACCTAACCCAGAGTCTTTTACTTTGGTGCAATACACCAATTCCAGTTCAGGTTCTACTTGTGTTTTCTCTTCTGACCTTGTTTTTCAACTTCTGCCTGAGAGTGAGATCATCCCATATTCATCCTTCTGTTTCTGACTTATTTTACTTAACATGGATTTCTCAAGGTCCATCCAAGGTCAGCTGAAAATGGTGAAGTCACCATTTTTTATAGCTGAGTAGTATACCACAACTTGCTCAGTCACTCATGTGTTGTTGGAGACCTGGGTTGCTTCCAGGTCTTGGCTATTACAAATTGTGCTGTTATGAACATAGGCATATACAAATCTTTTTGGGTGGGTGTGTTGTGTTCCTTAGGATATATCCCCAGGAAAGTATTTGCAGGATCATAGGGTAGGTCCATTTCTAGCCTTCTGAGAGTTGTCCAGACTGTTCTCCACAGAGGTTGGACCAATTTACATTCCCACTAGCAGTGCCGGAGGATTCGGAAAGTGTTAAAGATCTTATAAATCACTTAGTGATTCTATGGAAAGCAAGAGAGTTTTATTCATAGATAGCATGAAAACAGAGACATAGGAAGTGAAAGATATTTTGAATGCTTTCTAGGCTCAAATGAGCCTATAAAAACTCAACCAATAACACTAGTGGAGTAGAAGACAAAGTGACAACACCCTGAGTTCAGAAAAGATGAAGCAATAGTATTTAGGAAAGATAAAGCAACACTATGTGAGATATAAGACTTCATTAGGAAGGTAAACATCAGAGTTATTGGCATTCCACAGGAAGAAGAAAAAAAAAAAGAAGAAGAGCAGAGGCCATCTTAAAAAATAATATCAGAGATTTTCAAATTCTCAGAAATATTTAGGATGTAGATGTTCAGAAAGCAGATATAAGTCACAAATTCCTAAACTCAGATTGACCTATCATAACATACTACATTTAAAACATGAAAAATCAAGGAAAGATATTGCAAGCTGCTAGTAAACAGAAAAAAATTACTTAAAGGCAGCACAATGAAACTCTATCAAACTTTTCATCAGCAATTTTCCCTGTTAGACAATGATTCAAATATGGGAGATGAGTAAAAAAAAAAAAAAAACATGTCAAGTGGTCCAGGAGGTGGAAGAGTGGATAAAACATTGGACTCTCAAGCAAGAGTGATGTCTGGTGTTCCATCTCTCTCTCTCTCTCTCTCCCTCATCTTTCTCATTAATAAATAAATAAAACAATTTTAAGTAACATGCCAGATATATATAAGTTAAGGGAGTTTATTATTACCGTACTTGCTTTGAAAGAATTACTGAAAACAGTGTTATATAAAAAGAAGAATCTTGGGTGGAGCCAAGATGGCTGCACTAAGGCTAATCTAGGGAATTTCTGCTCAAGAAAGCTTTTCAAATCCTGATCTATCCATCCAGAAAGGAGATGAAAGAGAGTTCAAGGAGCATAAGAGAAGGGGATGCAAACACACACACACACACACACACACACACACACACACACACCTATAACATATGGGATAAGCATAAAAACTAAGACCATTAAAGGAGAACACAGGAGTCCTGTGAGGGTTTGTTGTTGTTGTTTTGTTTTGTTTTGTTTTGTTTCCTCTTCCACACTCCCAAGTCTTGAAGCCAGGGATTTAAATCTTCAAGTCTTCAGACACTGCATTCCAGAACCACCATAGGCAGGGGTATGACTCACCAGAACAAGACCATTTACTTCTTAAACACATCACTGAAACCAACAGCACAGAGGTCACCATGTTCCATATCAGAACAGCAACATCAGTTGATAAGGATACTGCTTTTACAGGGAACCACAGTGTCCCTTCCCTAAATTTTCTGGGATTTTATGCAGCCACCCCCAGTTTACTAGGGCCTATTGCCAGTGATTTAAGCTACAACCACTTACATAGTATACATCTGAGATGGAAACTCAATAACTATTGAAGGCTCTCTCTCTCTAATGAGAATGGTGAGACAGAAAAAATCCTTTACTACACCCATTCTCATAAAAAATATATCCCAGGAAAAAGCTTATGTTAAAAAAAAATCCTGAAGGCTTATGTTAAAAAAAAATCCTGAAGGCCCCCTTGGAGTGTTCCAAGAGCTTGCCTTGATCTGAAGAAAGCAATGGAAGAACGACTCAGAAGATTCAGGAGAACAGAGCACACGCCACAAGAGAGAAGGGACTTAGACCAAGATGCAAATTAAGAGACAAAAGCTAAGACAGATGAATTATATACTGCTATAGCCAGTAGCTGAGTATCAGAAAAGGATAACTGAGCCACAGGCAGGAACAGAAAATCAGGCTACAATAGCAGAATTGAGTAGCAAAGTTGCTGAGAACAGAAACACAATTATTGAGTTAGCAAACAGATTGGAGGAACTAAAACAAACAACAAACTACAGAAGCAAAAGCAGAATAGTCAAAACATAAGATAAAGCAGGAGACATGAAGAAATTGCCTAGATAAGAGTTCAAAAATACACTGAAACCAGCACTAGAGACACCGGGATATTTGAATAATAGTAATACCAGAAGGAGAAGTGGCAGAGGCAGAAGAAAAATACATACTTAATAAAATAATATTAACAAACATTTTCCAATTCCCAAATTGGGAGCATATAGACATCCAAGAATCACAGAGAATCCTGAATAGAATTAATCTATATCTATGCATATCTAGACACATGATTTTAAACTGGCAAAGACCAAAGGCAAACTAGAAATCCTCAAAGCAACAAGGGAAAAACAAAGGGTCACATACAAAGGAAACCCCATTAGGACTTATGA
Source organism: Erinaceus europaeus (assembly GCF_950295315.1). Lineage (NCBI taxonomy): Eukaryota > Metazoa > Chordata > Mammalia > Eulipotyphla > Erinaceidae > Erinaceus > Erinaceus europaeus. The sequence goes on along the minus strand of NC_080185.1, from coordinate 83,115,969 downwards.
AAAACTCTCAGTAGAAACTATAAAAGCCAGAAGAAAATGGCAAGACATTTATACAGTTATAAATGAGAAGGGCTTTCAGTCTAGAATGCCATTCTCTTCAGAATGGATGAAGCCATAGAGACCTTTTCAGACAAGGAATAGCTGAAAGAAAATATTATTTTGGAGCCTGTGCTACAAGAAGTTCTAAAGAGATTCCTATAACTTTAAATCAATAAATTAAAAGCTCAAATCAATAATTAGACTTATAAAACACATATACACAAATAAAACAAAGGAGATTTACATTAATAATGACTTTGAAAAATTGGTAGTTTCACTTAATATCAATGGTCTAAAGTCATCCATTACAAAACATAGAATAGAAGCATGGATCAGAAAACACATCCTGGGACAAAATATCATCCCTTTTTATTGTTGCATAATACTCTGCAGAGTATATGTCCCATAACTTTTTTTCTCCAGTCATCTGCCAAAGGGAATTTTGGTTATTTCTGGTTTTTTTTGCTATTGTAAATAAAGCTACTATAAACACGGGGGTTGCATATATCCCTTTTAATCAGTGTTAATTTAACATTGGTAAAACACTTTCCCACCTACACCTCAAGGACATCTTTGATGAATCAAACCCAGTTGCAAGGAAGACTAAAGCAGAAACAAACCAATGAGACTACATCAAATTGAAAAACTTCTGCACATTCAAAGAAACTATTAAACAAACAAAGAGACCCCTCACAGAATGGGAGAAGATCTTCACATGCCAGACATCAGACAAGAAACTAATCACCAAAATATATAAAAAGCTCAGCAAACTTAGCACCAAAAAAGCAAATGACCCCATCCAAAAATGGGCAGAGGATATGAACAAAACATTCACTTCAGACGACATCCAAAAGGCTAACAAACATATGAAAAACTGCTCTAGGTCACTGATTGTCAGAGAAATGCAAATTAAGACAACACTAAGATACCACCTCACTCCTGTAAGAATGGCATACATCAAAAAGGACAGCAGCAACAAATGCTGAAGAGGTTGTGGGGACAGAGGAACCCTTTTACATTGCTGGTGGGAACGTAAATTGGTACAGCCTCTGTGGAGAGCAGTCTGGAAAACTCTCAGAAGGCTAGACATGGACCTTCCATATGATCCAGTAATTCCTCTCCTGGGGTTATACCCCAAGGACTCCATAACACCCAACCAAAAAGAGGTGTGTACTCCTATGTTCATAGCAGCACAATTCATAATAGCTAAAACCTGGAAGCAACCCAGGTGCCCAACACCAGATGAGTGGCTGAGAAAGCTGTGGTATATATACACAATGGAATACTATGCAGCTATCAAGAACAATGAACCCACCTTCTCTGACCCATCTTGGACAGAGCTAGAAGGAATTATGTTAAGTGAGCTAAGTCAGAAATATAAAGATGAGTATGGGATGATCCCACTTATCAACAGAAGTTGACTAAGAAGATCTGAAAGGGAAACTAAAAGCAGGACCTGACCAAATTGTAAGTAGGGCACCAAAGTAAAAACCCTGTGGTGAGGGGTAGACATGCAGCCTCCTGGGACAGTGGGGGGTGGAAGTTGGTGGAAGGGATGGGTCATAGTCTTTTGGTGGTGGGAATGGTGTTTATGTACACTCCTAGTAAAATGTAGTCATATAAATCACTAGTTAATACGAGAGGGGGAAAATTAATTGTATGTCTCGAAGTTTTTCAAAACACAAACTGAATCTTTTCAATATATAGGCTGTGTAATTGATATGCAGACTCTCTCAAAAGCCTAGACCAAGTAGATCAGAAGCAACCAGTAGCACAGCTATATACAAGATACTGGTTACTGTACAGCAAACCCTAACAAAAGGACTTTTCAAAGTTAACCCAATTATCAAATAACATTAACTATCCATTGTCTTTTTGAACCCTAAGACAGCAGGAACCTCACATCTCCACTATAGAGCCCCTACTTCCCCCAGTCCTGGAACCCTTGGATAGGGCCCACTTTCCCGTATGCCTCTCCCAATCCATATCAAATAATATTGCATCTGCCGATCACAACCTAACCAACACAACGATTGCCACCTCAACATGCTTCACTTCAGACTGTGTCCAGAGACTTCACGTGTGGAATGACAACCCTGCAGCTTCATTACTCGGGTGAGACCTTTCCTTTCATAGTATACTCTAATTCCATCTCAGCTGGTTCACTTTCTAACAAAGTCCCCAAACCTAGATATACACCAGTTTCTGTGAGAGAGAGCATATGTTCACACGTATCCATAAACTACTGCAAAATATATACCTGAAAGCAGAAGTACACTAGAGTTTGCAGTGAGTACCCCCCTAACACTTCCTCTCCACTATTGCAAGCTTTGGGTCCATGATTGCTCAACAATTTGTTTGGCTTCATATGTTAACTCTCTTTTCAGTCACCAGGTTCCAGATGCTAACATGACGCCGACCAGACTTCCCTGGACTAACGACCCCACTAATGTGTCCTGGAGCTCAGCTTCCCCAGAGACACACCCTACTAGGGAAAGAGAGAGGCAGACTGGGAGTATGGGCAGACCAGTCAATGCCCATGTTCAGCGGGGAAGCAATTACAGAAGCCAGACCTTCTACCTTCTGCAACCCACAATGACCCTGGGTCCATGCTCCCAGAGGGATAGAGAATGAGAAAGCTATCAGGGGAGGGGGTGGGATATGGAGATTGGGTGGTGGGAATTGTGTGGAATTGTACCCCTCATACCTTATGGTTTTGTTAATTAATACTTTCTTAAATAAAAAAATTTCATTATTGGGAAATTAATGGTTTAGAGTTGATAGTAAAATACAATAGTTTGTACATTCATAACTTCTTTCAGTTTTCCACATAACATTTCAACCCCCAGTAGGTTCTCCTCTGCCCATATTAGGACCAGAAGCCCCCCCCCCCCCAAGAGCCTTTTATTTTGGTGCAATACACCAACTTCCGAAAAAGTTCTGCTTAGTGTTTTCCCTTTTGATCATTTCAACTTCTATGAGTATAATCATCCCATAGTCATCCTTCTCTTACTGAGTTATCTCACTTAACATGATTCCTTCAAGCTCCATTCAAGATGGGGTGAAAGGTAAGTTCACCATTTTTTAAAAAGATTTATTTATTTATTCCCTTTTGTTGCCCTTGTTTTATTGTTGTTGTTATTGGATAGAACAGAGAGAAATGGAGAGAGGAGGGAAAGACGGTGGGGGGGGGGAGAAAGACACCAGCATACCTGCTTCACCTCTTGTGAAGTGACTCCCACATGCACTTAACCTACTGCGCTACCGCTGGACTCCCAAGTTCGCCATTTTTAATAGTTGAGTAGTCCACAACTTATTCAACAAGTCATCTTATGCTGGACACTTGGGTTACTTCCAGGTTTTGGCTATGACAAATTGTGCTACTATGAACTTAAGTGCACAGAAATCTTTGGGATGGGTATTTTTGGCTTCTTAGGATATAACCCCAGGAGAAAAATTGCAGGGTCATTGAGTAGGTGCACTTACAGCATTCTGAGAGTTCTCGAGACTGCTCTCCACAGAACTTGGACCAATTTACATTCCCACCAGCAGCACAGAAGTGTTACTTTGTCCCAAAAAATCTCTCCAGCATTTGCTACTGCTACTTTTTCTGATGCACAGCATTCTCACAGGAGTGAAGTGGTATCTCATTGTTGTCTTTATTTGCATTTCTTAGACAATCAACAATTTTGAGCATTGTTTAGTATATTTGTTGGCCTTTTGGATCTCTTATGTGGTGAATATTCTGTTCATAAACTCTCCCTATTTTTGGATGGGGTCATTTGTTTTCTTGTTGCTGAGTCTGGTGAGTTCTTTATATATTTTGGTTATTAGCCTCTTGGCCTTCACATGTATGTCATGTAAAGATGTCCCAAACTGTGGAAGTTATCTTTGTTTGGGTGATGGTTTCTTTTGCTGTGCAGAAGCTTTTCAATTTGATGTAGCCCCATGGTTTATTTTTTTTTATTTAATCTTCATTGTAATTGGTTTCATTTCAGGAAGATGTCTTAAAATGTATACATAAAAGAGCCCTACCAGTATTTTACTTTAAATATATGATAGCTTCTGGTCTAACATCCAAGGGGTGTTGAAATCCCCTACTATTTCTGTGTTGTTGTTAATATATTGCTGTAGCTATTTCAGTAGATATTTGATATATTTACATGGCCTGTTTTGGGATTCATAGATGTTAATAATTTTCAAGTTCTTTGGATTGATTGATCCTCTGAGAATTAAGTAATGTCATCCCTATCTTTTTAAATTTTATTTATTTTAAAGTCTATCATGTCAGATATGAGAATAGCTCTTCCCCCCTTTTTTTGTGGCTCACTGGTTTGTGTGATAGTTTTCCCTCCTTTCATTTTGAGTCTGTGTTTGTCTTATTGAGTTAGGTGGGGTTCCTATAGACAAGATATGGTTGGGCTGTGTTTTCTGATCCATATTCCTACTCTGTGCCTATTAATAGGTGAATTCAAGCCACTGACATTTACTGATATTATAGAAGGAATATATTTTAATGCCATTATTATAAAATTTTAGAGTGTTCTGATATATGTCATGTGTATGGTGATGTGACTGTTTATAGGACCTTTTGGAATTTCTTTCAGGGAAGGCCTGCTGGTAGTTGATTCCTTCAAGTGTTCCTTGTCAGAGAAGGCTTTTCTTTCTTTCTTTCTTTCTTTCTTTCTTTCTTTCTTTCTTTCTTTCTCTCTCTCTCTCTCTCTCTCTCTCTCTCTCTCTCTCTCTCTCTTCTCTCTTTCTCTCTCTGTTTTTTTTTTTTTACCAGAGCACTGCTCAGCTTTTGTTTATGGTGGTACAGGGGATTGAACCTGGGACTTTGGAGCCTCAGGCATGAAAGTCTCATTGCATAACCACTATGCTATCTAGCCTCACCCAGAGAAGGTTTTTATGCCTCCATCCAGTTTGAATTACAGTCTAGCAGGATACAGTCGTCTTGGTTGAAAGCCTTTCTTATTGAGTACTTGATAGATATATTGCCATTCCCTTCTTGACTTTAGTGCTTGTGCAAGAAATTTGATGCTAATCTTTTTTATATAATTTTTATTTTTAAGAAGGAAACACTGACAAAAACCATAGGATAAGAGGGGTCCAACTCCACACAATTCCCACCACCAGAATTCTGTATCCCATCCCCTACATTGATAGATTTTTTATTCTTTATCCCTCTGGGAGCATGGACCAAGGGACATTATGGGATGTAGAAGGTGGAATCTTATAGGTTTTCCTCTATAGGTGATTTTGTTTTTCTCTTGCAGCAGTCAAGATCTTTTCTTTATCCTCATTCATTTTCATTCTAAATATGATGTGTCTTGGTATCTTTGAGTCTGCATTAATTATGTTTAGGGCCATCTGAGCTTCTTGAACCTTTACGTCTTTTATGTTGTCTAGAGTAAGGACGTTTTCAGGTATTATGTCCTGTAGAATGCTGTCTTCCCTTCCCTCTCTTTCTTCATCTGGTAAGCCAATAATGCATATATTATTTCTTTTGAAGTAATCACATATCTCTTTTGTTAGTTTTAGTATCTGTTAATCTCTTTTTGATATATTTTACTTCTTTCTTAGTTTTCTCTAATTCATCCTCAATCTTAATAATTCTGTTTTCTGCCTCACTTATTCTATTCTCTCTCCCCTCTTGTTTTCTGTAGCTTAGCTATTGTGTTACCCTGTTCTGATACTGTATTAGCTTGTTAAGCTAGCTGTGCTAGCTTATATCTTTCAGCTTTTAGCTCATATCTTTCAGCTTTCAGCTAATTACCTAGAGATAATTGAGATAATTAGTGTTTTATTTTGGAGTTTCATTTGCTGTTTCTCCATTTCTGATATAATTTTCAAACTCTTTCCTCACCCTGTGACGAATGCCTCAATTCGTGTTTAGATAATGTCCTCATTCCTATAAAACCTTTGGGGGGGTTTATCTGGGCTTTTGTCCTGGTTCATTTCTCCAATGTTTCTTCTTGGTTTAATCATTGTATATGGTATGTGATGAAGTCCCTTTCCCCAGGCAACAACTTGGATCCACCTGTATATCAGATGTCAGGCTCAGGGAAGAAAAAAAAAACTAGTATAGCCACAGGCACTTTGGAATATAACTAAAATATGCCTACTAGCTATCTACAAAATGGAAGATCCCCAATTATTGGTCTGAACTATTCCAGCCTTTAGGTTCATGATTATTCAACAATTTGTTTGGTTTTGTACGTTAACTCTCTTTTCAACCACCAGGTTCCAGATGCTGGCATGATGCCGACCAGACATGCCTGGACAGATGACCCCACCAATGTGTCCTGGAGCTCTGCTTCCCCAGAGCCCTTCCCCACTAGGGAAAGAAAGAGACAGGCTGGGAGTATAGATCGACCAGTCAACGCCCATGTTCAGCCAGGAAACAATTACAGAAGCCAAACCTTCCACCTTCTGCATCCCACAATGACCTTGGGTCCATACTCCCAGCGGGCTAAAGAATAGGAAAGCTATCATGGGAGAGGATGGGATACAGAGTTTTGGTGGTGGGAACTGGGTGGGGTTGTACTCCTCTTATCCTATGGTTTTGTCAATGTTTTCTTTTTATAAATAAAACATTTAAAAATAAAAAATAAAATAAAAATGTCTAGATTGAATTAATGCATAGCATCTTTTTATAACTATGGTATTTACTTCTTCTTCTTCTTCTAGTGTTTGCCATGGTATTTACTTATAATCAATAATAAAAATAAGGCTGAATAATGTTAGAAATGTGTAGACTAATCAACATGATTTTGAATGTTAATATTGATAATAAATAAGTCAAAAGAGAAATAACTAAATGTTACCTGGAGAACAAACAACAAATAATAAAGAGAGAAGATATCAGGTAATTTGGAATGCAGCAAAGAAAGTGATAAAATGCTGTTTTACAGCAATAGTACTCCACATAAATACATAAAAAATTAATTAGGACTGCAGAGATGAGAACTTGGGCAAGGGACAAGCCTTGTCATTTGTCTTGAACAAGTATGAGTCTGGGAACCACACAGGAATATCATGATAGCAAGGAAAGTTCCAGTTTTGTGGTATTTCTCCCTTTCATTCTGTTTTTCAATCTTTTATTTTTCCTTGTATTGTATTTTTATTGGAGAGATAATGAATTAAAGCAAACTTGTTTATTTAGTCACATCTGTGGTTTCTCAGTTTTGTACATTATGTATCTGCTGCATACTTTCATCTCATCACAGACTCCAAACCTCCTCTCTCTCCATATTCCCTATTTCATTCCTTCCCCAGAGTCCCTTGCGTTTGTGTGGTACACCACCTGCAGTTCAAGTTTAATCCCATGTTCTCCCATTCTCAACTTGTCTCCTAGGTTCTGCCACATGTGGAGTTACCCAGTATTCATCCTTCTCTTCCTGACTCATCCCACACGACAGTTTTACTTCTGCTTCCTGCAAAGGTGAGGCAAAGATTAAGCTTTAAGAGTCTCTATTTTGATGTCTAGGTTTAATAGTTGGTCTCAGATCACCAACATTTGTCATATCACTGCCTTTTCTGCTTTCTCTTTTCCTATATGTGTGTTCTTTTTGTTGCTTCTTTTTAAGTTCCCAGTTTTCATTCTATCAGAAATCACCTCCCTTAGAGTTAGAGTTCCTTTAATTCTTTTCCTGTAGGACTCCTTTCAGTAGTTCTTGCAAAATGGTCTTGTTGGTAGTGAATTCTTAAAGTTTTTGTATGTTTGGTACGATTTTGATTTCTCCTTCATACTTGAACAATAGTTTGGCAGGATAGTATGCATGTGGCTGATAACTATTATCTCTTAATACTGTAAAAATACCATTCTACCCCCCTTTGCTTCTCAATTTTCTGTTACTAAATCTGGTGAGAGGCTGATGGTTCTGTATGTCAGCTTCTTTCTTTCCCTTGCAGCATGTACTATTTCCTCTTTTAACCTTACTTTTAGAAAGTGTGATAATTATGTAACTTGGTGTTAATTGTTTGGGGTTTAGTAAATGTGGCTTCTGCTCACCTTCCTCTATACCTATATGTGGACCATTGCCCAGGTGTGGTAAGTTTTCTGCAATAATTTCTTTGAATACATTCTCACTCCTCTCTCTCCTTACCTTCAACCTCATGCACACACGTAACTTTCAAATTTTTTTTCTTTTGGTGGAGTCTACTATGCATAGAGATTTTCTTCTTCTTCCTCTTCCTCTTCTCCTCCTCCTCCTCCTCCTCCTCCTTTTTTGTAAACCTTTCTTATTCAGCTGTTTTTAAATCTGAGAGTGTGGTGCTTTTGTCCCCTCACTCTGCTACTCTGTTAACAAAATTGTTTTCTCTCGTTATAAGGCCTCTTATATAGACTCCTGTGTCATACAGTGTTTCCTTTATTACCTTTCAGAGTTCTCTTTGTGAATTTCTTAGCTCTCTGATGAAGAGATATCTGGTTTCTTTAATTTGCATTTGTCTATTATGGTTGGAGTCTTGAATTGCCTTCAGTAATTAGCTTCCTGAATTCACACTTAAACATATCTTCTAAATTCTTATGATGAACTTCTGTTTTTTTTGTTTTTTCCTATGGTTTCTGCTATTCAACCAACAGGTGGTGCTGTGGTTGGGAAGGAGAACCTTCCTTGTTATTTAGGTCCCATTCTGACAAGTTCATGATGGGCACTGGGTGTTTCAATATGGTCCACCTGTTTCCCACAGCTACTCTCTCAATTCCAGTTCAAAGATGGCTGTTGTGGGTGTTGCTCAGGGCCAAAATGTGTATGGATTTTTTTCGACTATACCCTGTTGCACAATCTTGGGTCTCCCTGTCTGCTGTTCACTGTCTCCACTTCAAAATAACTCTGATTATTTTACCCAAGCAGCTGGTGAATCTGAGTGGCATCTGCCCCACAATACACTCCCTTGCCACTTTCCACAAGCTGGTCTGCTCCTACTGGACCCTCAAACTTTGTAGGTTGTGCTGTGAAGTTCAAGCTCTTTCTTTTCCTTTCTTTCCTCTTTTCTTTCTTTAGTCCTTCCTTTCATTCATTCATTCTTTCTTTTTTAACTGTTTTGTCTAGTTTTATGAGAGCACTAACTTCTGTCATTGTTGTGGCCAAGGCCACATCCTCAGAAATCCTGTTTTTCAATCTTAGTGAAAAAAAGTCAGCCCAGGATCAGTGATATCCTCCATGCAAAAACTCCTGGCTCTATAAAATATATAAACGATTAAAATAATGAATTAATGATAAATAAAATCATCTTACATGTGGAAGAACTAGAAATAAAATAATAAACTAGAACAAAGTTTTAAAGAGAGAGGGGAATATGGAGTAATAGTGGATGGAATAGTATCTCCCTCAAAACAAAAATATCAGTAACTGTTGAACTTAAAAAAACAACAACAACAACTAATCAAACAACAGCTGCTAGCCTGATCTACTACACTACATGCAATAAGCCACAGAGTTGCAAATGCTACTATGATTCCATCCTGACCTCCCTAGGTCTGTGACCTAACCAATGTGTCCTGGAACATCACCTCTCCAGAGCTCTACCCCACTATGGAAAGACAGATATATATTACTACTCGGCAGCTACCAACAAAATTTTGTGCCTCCCACTACCAATGATAACCACTATAGTTCTTACAAAGTTTTACACAGTTTGTTTACTTTATTCCCTTGAGAAGGAAGTTTGAAGCTTCAGACTGAAAATGTGCTTTGTTTTGACCCTCATCACAAGATTGTTACTATACCTTAAATAGGAAGCTAATTTTATTTCTTTTACTTTCACATTAAAAAATATGCCTTGAGTGCTGCCTATTATCATCACTACCATTCAAGATAGTCTTGGAATTCTAGCCAGAGCACTCAGGCAAAAGAAATGAATCAAAGGGAGACAGATTGGAATAGAAGAAGTTAAAATGTCAACATTTGCAAATGATATGAGACTATAGGAGGAATAAATCTGTAACTCAGGTAAGTCTGCCTGAAATTACTGGCAAGTACAATCAAGAATCTAATGAAAGGGAACAACCAATCTGATATAGGTCATTTTGCCATAGAAATGTCCCTCTACTTCTAAGAAATAACAAATCTAATTCAAAATCACTATACTGAATTTAAATAATTCATATTTATATTCTTGTTCTGTGAGGTCACTTACCAATTTTTTCATCTTCTTGTACCATTTTCCTCTCTTCTCTGAAAGCCCTGAGCCAGCGTATCTTCTCTTCCAACTTCTTAGCAAAGAACAGATGTATCTCCTCTGTTTCCTTGTTGTGAAGCTTGAAGGCATTCTTCATGCTGACATTAAAGTCATCATCTCTGCCATCTTCAATATCTATGACCTCATATTTATCCATATCAATGCGACCTTTGTAGTATAGTATGTCTCTCCGGATTAGATCCTAGGAATGGATGAGGGGACTTTTTTTTTAGCGATATACAGAAAATCAATGTCATGAAATTTGGCAAATAAGCATAAAAATACTCTAATAATTCCTTTGTTTTTTAAATGCATCAGTGAGGTTTGTTTTAATCTACATTTGAAGAGAAAAGTTCAGCAGTATACCATTAATGCTTTGATTAATTAAATGCTTTAAGGGAAAAAACCTCCCTTGCCTATATCCAAAGATTGTCTAGTACTCCAGTGTTAGTTCTCAAATGTGTCTGTGAAAATGTGGATAGGAAATAGTAAACTGAACAAACAATTCTACCTTTTCCCCTTCCAAAATGTTTTCAAATCTTCCAGAAATATCATGACCTCTACTATTAGCAGGCTCTCTTACTTGCAAGCTCTCTGTTTGTATTTGGCTTTAGAAAAGCCCCACCAGAGTTAGAAATACTCTTTCATTTTTACTAATCTTATATCAGTTTGGTTCAACTATTCTCATTCTATTTATTGTCATGGCATCACCTACCTATAAAGGAATTGCCTTTGGCTCCCACATTCCCGTTCCTAACTCTCCACAATGTACATAAGCTGAGCTTCTCAGTAGAAAATTTAATAATTTCCCAACACAAGTGCATTGGTTTTTGAAGTCCAGACTGAAAAACAAGGACTCTATTAAAGTGTCTTTGGAAAAAAATGATAATAACATTCTAATTTTTTGTAATTGCCATCAGGATTATCTCTGGGGTTTGCTACCTGCAAAATAAGGCCAGATTCCATTTCTCTCTGATCCCTTCCTTTCTTTCTCTTTTTATTCTTTTATAGAAACAATCAGAATTTGAGGAGAGGGAAATAGAAAGTGAGAAAGAGAAGAACCTAGATCCCAGTTTATAAGTTCCCCTTCCCCCACCCCTGCCCAAACACAGGTGAAAACAGGAGGCTTAAACCTGAAGTCCTTGCACAGTAAGGTGTAAGCTCTGTCTCCTGATATACAACTCCCACACCTCACATTGTTCTTTTTCCTTCGACAATTGCTATAAATATAGCAAATGAGCAGTACAGGTATGGTCTGATCTGTTGGGTGTCTCTGGGACAAAGTTCACATAGAGGAAGAGGTAAGTGTATAAAGTGAACAAATGTTAGCCAAGTTTGTTTCAGAGCTTCCGTTTCATTTACCATTATGAAAGTGAACAAGCTCAACACTATCCCAAATGATGGGGTGGTCTACATTTACTAAATTCCACAATGTGAGAAAATACTTTCCAAGTCATGCATAAAATACAGATGCAATAATAATCTAAACATAAAGTCCAGAGAAGCTAGATTAATGTAATTTAGCCTGATTTTGTAATCTAAACACACATTTTACATATCTTTCTCTTGCCTGGATACACTGGGAATGACTTGAAGATGACATGATAGTATATCTAGAAAATCCCAAATATTATCAGTTAAAAAAACAGTAGAAATTATCAGTAACTTCAGTAAAGTAAGCAGGGTACAAAATCACTATACATAAATATGTAGCATTTTATATACAAATGACAGGTCAGAGAAAATTGAATTGAAAAAGCAGTTCCAGTTCTAATTAACTCCAAAAAATACAAAAAACTTGGAGTGACTATAACTAAGGAAATGAAGGGCCTTTACAGTGAGAACTATAGGATACTGTTAAAAAATAGAAGCTGGATAGGCAACCTCACCAATGTGCCTTGGAGCTCCGCTTCCCCAGAGCTCTTCCCTACTAGGGAAAGAGAGTATGGATCCACCTGTCAATGCCCATGTTCAGTGGGGAAGCAATTACAGAAGCCAGACTTCCTGCATCCCACAATGATCCCACAATGATCTTGGGTCCATACTCCCAAAGGGTTAAAGAATAGGAAAGCTATCAGTGGAGGGGATGGTATACGGAGGTCTGGTGGTGAGAATTGTGTGAAGTTGTACCCTTCTTATCCTATGGTTTTGTCAATGTTTCCTTTTTATAAATACATTTTAAAAAACTGTGAGAAAAAAAATAGAAGCTGACAGACAGAAATGGAAGAGCATCGCTTGTTGGTGTATTGAATGCAAGTAAAGGGGTAAAGGGGGCTTTCAGGTCCTGATGCATGATGGTGAAGGAAGACCTAGTTTAGAATGTCTTACAGAAAACTGAGATATTTTACATATTACATATGTTTTACATATGCACTGTTTTACATATGCACTTACTGTTTACTGTAAACCATTAATATCCACAATTTAACAAGAACTTCCTTTGTTCATGGACTAGGATGATAAGAAAATTTTCAGGGAAATTGAACTTATTCAAATATTCATGCATAATCAGAAAACATAACATAAAACAAAATAATGAATAGTCAAAGCACTCCTGAAAAAAAAAGAGGAAGACTGGAGGGATCATGCTCCCCAACTTCAGGCTTTAATACAAAGCAATAGTAATTAGAACAGTGTGGTGCTGGAATAGAAACAAGCTCCAAGATAAATGAAATAAAACAGAAAGCTCAGAAATAGATTTAAATATCAGAACAGAAAATGAAAAAATGCATAGAAGCAGGGCTATATATGTCTCTCTTTGGTGCAATACACCACTCCAAGTACAAGTTTCACTATAAGTTTTCCTTTGTCTTTGCTTCATAAATTCCAGCTCTGAGTAAGATAATTTGGTATTTGTCCTTCTTTTTCTGGCTTATCTAACTCAACCTGAAAACTTCAAATTCCGCCCAAAATATAGCAAAGGAGGTGTCTTTGTAAATTTCAACATTTGTATATATATACTATGGCTTTCTTAGCCAGTAATCTGTCCTTGGGCATCTGAGTTATTTCCAAGTTTGGGCTATTAGAAATTGTGCTGATATGAGAATAAGTGTGCATAGAACTCTTTGGATTGGTGTTTTGTTCCCTTTGCATATACCCCAGGAGAGGGACTGCCAGGTCATATGGTAGGTCCGTTTCTAGTGTTTGGAGAAGTCTCCAGACTGTTATCCACAGGGTTTGGACCAGTTTATATTATCATTAGCAATGTGGGCAAGTCTCCCTTCACCCACAGACTCTGCAACAGTTGGTGTTACTATCTTTTTAAATGTATGATATTCTCTTAGGTATAAAGTGATATCTCATCATTGTTTTTGTTTGTATTTCCTTGATAAGCAGTAACTTTGAGCGTTTTTTATGTTTATTGAACCTTTGGGTTTCTCATCTATAGAAAATTCTGTCCCTATCATCTCCCTGCCCCCATTTTCCAGTGGAGCCATTTTTAATTCCAACCAGGGTTATCACTGGGGCTTGGTGATATGATGAATCCACCACTCTAGGAAGTCAATTCATTTTATTTTATTTTATATATTTATTTTTTAATGAGAGCATTGCTCAGTTCTGGCTGATGGTGGTGCAGGGGATTGAAACTGGGATTTAAGAGCCTCAGGCATAACCATTATACCTTCTACCCCTACCCTATTTTATTTTATTTTATTTTATTTGACAGAGAGGAAGGGAGGAGAAGGGAGAAAGAGGGATAGGGTTAGGTGCTTGAACCTGGGTCCTCTGACATGGTAAAGTGTGAGCTTAAACGAGTGTGCCTCCACTCAGCCTCAGGGCTTTACTTTTAACTGCTGATTTTGGTGAGTTCTTTATGTGTTTCTAAAAGGATGCCAGCCTGTCTCCATTTGCCTTCCATTCATATGAATTAGAGGGCATTAAGGGATTTAGTACTTCCCCAAAAGGGACCTGACAGCATGCAAATATCCAGGTCCTTGCTCTAGCTTTGGATCCAACAAAGGGTTCTTCCCATCACAAACATTACAGAATTGAAATAATTTAGAGCTGCTTGAATTTTGTTTTACTGGAACTATGTGGATTTTAGTAAGATACTTCAGGGTATTTTGTGCAAATGACAATCATTGCAATCTCTTGGATATAGCTATTCAGGGGTGCATCCTATTTTACTTATCAGTAAGGTCACAATTATATTTTTATAGTGAGCCTTGTCTGTTCCTTCATAGCCTAGACCACATTGATGTTTAAATTTTATTTTTTATTTTTATTTATTTTTTTTGTCCAGATCCTGAGGAAAGAACATATGGCTGGGACTGGATTTAACTATAGTAGTCTAATATCCATAGTACAAACTTGACAATGACAATAATAATGATAATATCATTAGTAACAATGAACACTTAAACAGCATATGCCATGTGCTAGCTGCTATATTCTAAATGTTTTACATTTTCTCAAGCTTTATTTAGGTATAATTGACAAAAATTGTACAGCCATAAGGTATAAAATTAATTACCATTTTTATTACCTTGTATAATTTTTGTGATAAGAACATATAAGATGTATTGCTTTAGCAACTTTCAACTATACGATACTATATTACTAACTAGAGTCCCTGTGCTGTATCTTTTCTCTACAGACATTATTCATTCAGTATGACTAACTCTTTTTACCCTTTTGATCAGTATCTCGCCATTTCTGCATCTCATCAGCTTCTGAAAAAGACCATTCTACTATCTGATTTTATGACTTTGTTATAAGTTAGGTCAGGCAGTACTAAGTTTATCTCTCTTTTTATCATAATGTGTTTCAGGTTCCTTCATGCTGTTACAAATGAAGTGATGTCCTTTTATAGTAAGACATAAAATATTTCATTAGAAATTGAAGAAGCCGGACCTCCCATATTCTGTACCCTGTAAAGATCTTTGGTCCATATCCCAGAGGGATAAAGAATAAGGAATATTCCAATAGAGGGAATGGGATACAGAAGTCTGGTGGTGGGAATTATATGGAATTGTACCCCTCTTATCCCACAATCTTATTGAACATTATTAAATCACTAATAAAAAATAAAATGTTTCATTGTCGTGTGTGATTACATGCATATATTGTGTGTATATTTTATATGTATATATTTATATAATGTATATATCTATGTATACTATATATGATACATACATAATTTGTTTGTGTATTCATTATTGTATTAATACTACAAAGTTTATCCTTCATTCTTCATAATGCATTGCTTCAATCTACAAGGAATTTTGGAGAATCTAAAGTCCCAGACAGAAATTAAGATATTGTCTGTATAATCCTCCCATATCATACTCTGGTTTCTGGAAATATGAGTTTTACGTGACATGACTTACTCTTAGGAATGGAATTCTGAGTTCCTGTGTTTACTGTATTTCTAAATGTTCAGGCTGGTTTAAAGCCTGTTGCAGAATTCTAACAAACTTGATGGCAACAGTGAAATAGAGGTTGTCAGTATAGAATCTGGAGTCAGCTTGCCTGAACTTATTTCCTGTTTCTATAGTTCAGTAGCTTTGTACCACCTTTGACAAATTACAAATCGCACCAACTTTACATAGTTCTTTTTTCTAGACTTTAAATTTATTTATTAAGTAAGAAAAATCAGAGCATAAGTTCAGTCTATGAGGTGCCAAAGATAAAACTTGAGACCTCAAACATGAAAATATTGTTTTCTACCACTGAACTGTTTCACCAGCTTATACATACTTTTAAAATGGGAATCATAATAGTTCTTTTCTAATAGGTTAATTGCAATGATTAAATTGAGTTTATGAGTGGAAAAGTCTTAAAATGGAATCACAAAGACATCAGTGTCTGTTAGTTCTTTATTATTTTATCATCACCCTATATTTTATAAAATCTTTTAGTTAAGTTACAGTGGAAAACTAAAATGAAATGATGAGTCAGATCAGGGAGTAAGAGCCACTGATTAAAAAGAATCATAAATCAAGACAGTATTTGAACTAACCAAGCAGGTAAGATAGAGAAAGCAGTCAATATGGTTGACAAAAACAAGCAGAACTTTGAAGCCATGATAGAAGGTTTTCTTTAAGTATTAGCAGAAGACTTTTCTATTTAGTAAATCATATGCATAGAAACATAATCATGGGATCAAAAGAGCTTAATGGAGAAGTAATTGTTCTTAAAATGAATGGAACGTAGGACCGGTAAGACAGTAATGTGGTTGTGCACTTCATGTATGAGGTACTGGGGATCCCAAATCATTTTGTACCTTTGAGAAGTTCCTTAATGCCTATCAATATGTTTCTTCATTTGAACAAAAAATAATGATAAAGTGTGTCTGCTTCACTCACTCCACATGTCTGCTTAATAGAATTAAATAAAATCAGTTTGTGTAAATGAATGGGCCTGATTAGTGTTCACAGTTATTGCTGGGTCTTGGTGCCTGCATGACAAATCCACCACACCTGGCAGCCACTCTTCCTTTCTTCCTTTTTATTTTTGATACAGTCAGAGCAGATAGATTCAGGAGAAATGGAGAGAGAAAGATAAGACTCTTGAAGTTCTGCTTCACAGTTCATGAAACTTCTTCCTTTTAGGTGGAGATTGGAAGTTTCAACTCAGATCTGTGCACACTGTAATATGTGAACTCTACCTGGTAGAGTGCCAGCTCCAATTTTAGTAGCCTTTTAAAAATTAGTCTGTAGGAAGTTGGGCGGTAGCTCAGTGTATTAAGCACACATGGCACAAAGTGCAAGGACCAGCAGAAGGATCCTGGTTCTAGCCCCCGGCTCCCCAACTACAGGGGAGTTGCTTCATAGGTGGTGAAGCAGGTCTGCAGGTTTCTCTCTTTCTCTCTCCTCTCTGTCTTCTCCTCCTCTCTCCATTTCTCTGTGTCCTATCTAACAACAATGACATCAATAACAACAAAAGGGAATAAATAAATAGATATTAAAAATTAGTCTGTAGTAGCTCATGTTCTGGAAAACCAGAGTCAAGAGCCAGATATATGGACTTAAGAGACTTATACCACATATATTTACCTTGCTTTGATTTGGAATGAAAGCCTATTATTCTTGAGAAAACAATATTTCCATTTGAGAGAAGCTGTATGTATTTCAAAGTCTTGCTTGTTTTTGTCAACCCTGTTGATTGATTTCTTTATCTTACCTGGTTGGTTAGTTCAAATACCTGCCTTGACTTATGATTCTCTTTAATTAATGGTTCATGCTCACTGATCTGAAATTGACTCCTCATTTCATTTTACTTTCCCACAGTCACTTAATTCTTAAACGAGTACACTGTACATCTTGTTTTCTAGCTTATGTGTCACTATTTTGTATGCTAGCTTTTGTTGATCTTATCCCTTACAGTCAATGATTTCCAAAGGTAAAATTTCCAATTTACTTAATATCAGTCTTGGCTAAAGACTGATATTAAGTAAATATGCCCAAATTAACAGAGTCTGAAGTGTTGGGCCAACAAAAATAAAGCAATTCCTTCACTGTGTTGCTATGTCACCATGGTTAGTTGTTCTGAGTGTAAAAATGCGTTGGTAAAAAAAGAATAAACAAATGCCCATTGGTGACATGGCTAATATGCTGAGAATTTTTTGACTACCTAAATCAGTACTCAACAGTCCCATCTCCTGATATTATAGAAAACTCAGTATGAATTTGGGGAGTCAAGAAAAGTTCTGGGTGCTTATCCACTTTTCATATTTATAAAAGATCTCTTTACTAGTGTAAGCCTCTGAACAAGATGTTCATTGTTCCCACTACCTAACAGCTATTTTTTCCAGAGCTGGCATTTCAAAACCTATCACCAAATACTGAGATTAAGTTGAAATCAGATCCTCAATTCATTTTAGAGACAAATAGACAAATATTTAGCATACTATATACCACCCACAAAGAATCTAGGGCTCAAAAACAAATATGTGATTTCCACCCCAGGCTGGAAAAAAATGTGACTTTAGACATATTCATTACTGGATAAGGAGAAGGATAAATTGGAAAATCAAGAAAGAATCAAAGTTAGGGGGATGAATTTGAAAATTGCTCTAAGAATTTTTTGGTTTCTCCCACCTTACCTGGTCCCAAATAAGGCAGCCAGTGGCGATCTGACCACCCTATCCTGAGAGAGGAAGTGAATAAAGCAGTATTTTAAATGAAGAAAGGATTACTGAGAAGGAAGGGTAAATAAGAACACCACTGAATTGTATGGATTTGATATACCTTGAATAGAGAATGATTAACAACATAGAAGGGAACCCTGTATGATAAGAGGTATAATCTAGAAAGGGAAGAATGTATATGGGATGATCTTACTTGTGAACAGAAGTTGAGAAATAAGAGAAGATACAGGAAACACAAAGTAGAACATGGGTTGGGTTTGGTGTATTATACCAAAGTAAAGGACTAGGGGATGGGGGTGCTTTCAGATGCTGGTGTATGATGATGGAGTAGTACCTCGGCTGGAGGTGAGAGATTTTTATAAGGAAACTGAGAAATTTTACACGTGCATTTACTGTAAACTATTAAACTCCCAACAAAAATAAATAAACAAATAAATAAGTCAAGACAGAGGATTCCCATCTTCTGCCATGAAATAAAAAAATAAATTAAAGTAAAATATTTCAACTGTAATTTTTACACATCAAATAAAGAAAAGAAAAATAGAAGACATCACCAGGAGTCTTAGAACAGAAATGGGGGAGATTCTCAGAGAAGGCTCTCTTAAAAATACTTCAGTTTAGATTACAAAGAGATGTTACCATCTTTGGGTGGAAAATACCAGGAAGACCACCATGAGAACAACCAGTTCAAGAAGCAGGCAGACAAACGGCAACAACATACCAAAACAAAATGTACCAACCTCAATTTCACTAACACAAGTCAGACTAGCTTGTGATGCCATGTTAGTGATCCTGGTATGGAATTTCTTCCCATCTCATGTCTGTTTTTTCAACTAGAAGTTTGTGTGCACTTCATTGAAAGTATGAGGATGAAGGAAGGATGAGAGGTACCCATCTCCTTCACGGTAAAATGGTGTTGTGTGGTTACCTTTTTGCAGAGGACCATCTGGTGGTCAAACAGGAAGAAGACCCTTTGCTGGTTTCTGCCATATGGCTGGTAGATCCAGGACATCTCCCCAGTGTAGATCAGCTCCGAGCTTCTGTCTAGGATATCCTCACCCTAAGAAGGACATGCAATAGTGAGAGACAGTTATTGGAGAAAGCAATAGCTTTGTGGTCTACCTAGAGGCAGCTGGGGCTGCATGTAGACTGGGGCAGGAAGAGAATATAAGTCTGACTGGAAAGGAAGAAATTCTTGCAATTCTCCTTTGGTTCAGGAGCAAAGATTCTACAAGCCAGGTAGTCACATCTTCTTATCCACCTAATTGACCCCAACCAGAATTACTATAATCTCCTGTGCCAGTTCCTCTCTCACACTGGCACTATAGGTACCATCTGTTATGAGGTTCTCCTTTCTTCCTTATTTCTTTCAATCCCCTCCAATACTTTGTCTTCTCTCACTCTGCCCTTTCCTTTCTGCCCCAGTCTATCAGCTCACCTCTGAGTTCTTAGTCTCTTGTACAATAAAAGGGTGCCTAAGCAGGTTATAGAAGAATGACTCTGCTTGACAGACAGGATGGTGGAGGGGAAAAAATGCCTTCCTCCAGTTGCTAGGTTGTCTGTTTTCTTTCAGAGTGTGGAATTTTTCAATTTGATGCAATGGAATTTATGTAATCTAATTTTAGTTTCATTTATCAACAGGGATGATTCAGCAAATGCATCTTTTTCTTGATATGTTTCATCAAAGTGTTTTGGAATTTTTTTCTTTTTTGCCTTCAGGGCTATTTCTGGAGCTCAGTGCCTGTATTATGAATCCACTGCTCTTAGAGGCCATTTTTCCCATTTTGTTGCCCTTGTTGTTGTTATTATTGTTATTGTTGCCATGTTGTTGCTGCTGTTGGATAGGACAGAAGGAAATAGAGAGAGGAGGGGAAGACAGAGAGGGGGAGAGAAAGATAACCACCTGCAGACCTGCTTCACTGCCTTTGATGTGGCCCCTCCCGCAGGTGGGGACATTAAAGTGTTTTTATATGGGTTTTATAGTTTCAGGTCAAGTATCCAAATCTTTTATCCATTTTGAGTTAATTTTGGTGTATGATATTAGGTGGTGGAATATTTTACTTTTGTATATGTGGCTTCCCAGTTTTCCTAGCTCCATTTATTGAAGAGGGCTTCTTTCCCCTATTGAACTATTAATAAATATTTATATATATTAATAAATAATATTAATATAGCCATCTGGACACCTGTCTTTATTTATTTTTACTTGTGAATGGTTATTTGCCTCCTCTTGTGTCAGGCTATCTAGGTTGTCCAACTTACTTACATATAGACATTCATAATATTCTCATAAGATCCTTTGCATTATCAGTTGTAATTCCATTGCTCTTATTTCTAATTGTTTATACCAATATTTTAAAAAATTTCTCTTGATGAAAAAGAGACTATTTCTAAATGGTGGTTTATCTTTCAAAGAATTAACTCCTGGCTTCATTAATCTTTTTTTTAGAACTAATGCAGTTTCTTAT
This sequence comes from Erinaceus europaeus, assembly GCF_950295315.1. Classification (NCBI taxonomy): domain Eukaryota; kingdom Metazoa; phylum Chordata; class Mammalia; order Eulipotyphla; family Erinaceidae; genus Erinaceus; species Erinaceus europaeus. Next base: position 83,095,185 of record NC_080185.1, on the reverse strand, counting down.
CATTACTTATTTTTTTGTACAGAAACATACAGAAATCGAAAATGAAGGGGGAGATAAAGAGGGAGAGAGAAACCTGCAGCACTGCTTCATTTGTGAATCTTTTCCCCTTCAGGTGGGGACCAGGGACTTCAACCTGAGTCCTTGTGCACTGTAACATGTGTACTCAACCAGGTGTGTCACCACCCAACTCCCTGCTTCATAAATCTTTTTTTTTTTTTTGCCTCTAGGGTTATTGCTGGGGTTTGGTGTCTGCACTATGAATCCACTGCTCCTGGAGGCCATTTTTCCCTTTTTGTTGCCCTTGTTGTTGTCATTGCTATAGTTGTTGGATAAGACAAAGAGAAATCAAGAGTGGAGAGAAGACAGAGAGAAATCAAGAGTAGAGAGAAGACAGAGAGGAGGAGAGAAAGACAGACTCCTGCAGACCTGCTTCACCACCTGTGAAGTGACCCCCTTGCAGGTGGGAGACTGGAGGCTTGAACCAGGATCTTTACGCTGGTCCTTGTGCTTGGTGCCAAGTGCGTTTAACTCAATGCACTACAGCCTGAACGCCCTTCATCAGTCTTTTGAATCTTTTTTTTTCTTTTGGTTTCTGTGTAATTGATTTCTGCTTTTTTTCTTTCTTCCTTCCTTCCTTTCTTTCTTTCTTTCTTTCTTTCTTTCTTTCTTAACCAATTTCATTCCTCTTGACTTTTAGAACTTTGTTAGTCCATTTTAAAATTTATTAATGAAATAAAAATATCTACAAAACCACAGGTTAAGAGGGGTTCAATTCCACTTAAATTCCACCACCAGAGTACCATATCCCATCCCCTCCCTTTGAAAGCATTCCTATTCATTATCTTTCTGAGAGTGTGGGCCTGAGATTATTATGGGTTGCAGAAGGTGGAATCTGTAATTGCTTCTCCCCTCAACATGGGTGTCGATCCATACTTCCAGCCTAGTGGGGCAGGGCTCCAGAGCGGAGGGGTTCCAGGGTACATTGGTGAGGTCATCAACTCAAGGAGTCGTATTGTCATCATGGTAGCATCTGCAACTTGGTGTCAGAGCACTGGGGTGGAAAGGTTGATACTGCAGGCCTGTGGTCTATGGACACAGTCCGAAATGAAACATATCAAGGTGGTATTGGTTCCATTGAACAGACTGAGATCAGCAGATGCATTATCAATTGGTATGGGTCAAGAAAAGACTGCTAACAAAAAAAAGCCCCTATGAAGGCATTCTAGTACTAGGAGAAATATGGGTTTTACAGAGAATGTGGAGGTCCCTGGTGTCTTAAGATTTGAGAAGGCAATAGATAGTTATTACTATAACCAAGTTATGTGGAAATTTGGTTGCCTTTGAAAATCTCACTCTTAGGATTTTCCATATCATACAAAACTGTCAGGTGTTAAACCAGCTCCCCCTGCTCCATGCTGCATTGCTTACAGTATGGCCTATTTACACAATCATTAATCCCACTAGTTAAAACCATCGCAACAGTTGCTAAGGACATTTCCACTCTCCCAGCATGCCTTTTGCCTCTCTCCACCCCCTTTCCTAGCCATCTCTGTTCCTGACTTGCCACTTTCGGTTTTTACCATATAGAGCCCACTTCTGTTCCTGGTTTTGCTCTCTCTCTTCCTCTCATGCAGTGACACTAAGCCAGCACTCTGGCACCCAACGTGGGACCTAACCTGCTCAGCCCCCGTATAAGTATACAGCAGCTTGTCGCTCTACAGCCTCATGTTTAATGAAGGCACTGGGGTTCTTTTTCTCCCTCTTCTTATTTTTATTTTTCTGAGATCCCTCCATCATGGGTGACCTTCCTCCTTACGAAGAGGTTTCCCAAACCCTCTACCCTTTTTTCATGTGACAGGTTTTCTGTCTCTGGGACATTATGCTCAGGGCTGCACCTTGGATCCTCTTGACCATGGTAGCAGCTTTCAGGAGATGTGCAGGGCCCCTTCCCAAAAAGCTAAGGGACCTTTAAGCTGCGATCCAAAATTTAAGGGAGCAGGTCATTCTGCTTACCCAGCACCACACATGCTTTCGAGAGAAAGCAAAGCCTGCCCCAATCCTGACCCACCCTAGGCTGTCTGCATTTCACCCAGAGGCTTCCATTTACGCAGACATGTCTCTGGCTGCCGCTACCGCTTCTGCAGTTTCTCCTACATCGGCTCTACCCCCACCACTACGCTGCTATTGGACACAGAATACCTTTGCCGGCTTCACAACAGAGATTTTCCTCTGGAGCAAATCAACACATTCCTGGAAAATGTTGCCCCACATAGACAGAGATCTCAGGCGTGGCACCTGTATTCCTCCACAGAACTTAAGTAACTTGTCCAGGGCATTAAAGAGGATGGACTCTGTGCTCCGTGGACCAGATCTATCTTACAAGGCCTTCTCCAGAACCTTAATACCCCCCAAGACTGGAAGGATGCAGCTCACGCTACACTCCCAGGCCTGCTCTTCCTTCAATGGGAGGCATTTTTTAGAGATGAATGTTTACAGAAATCTCATAGAAATAGCCAGAATTAGTCCGACTGGGATTTTGAGGCCCTTTTTGGGGTGGGACCCAGGGACACAGGACTTCAGCAAGCAGACAGGAAATTTCCCCCAGGCTATTTTGATCAGGTACATCTGTGCGTTACAAGTATGGGAGTGGTTTACACCCCCCCCATGGGAGCGCCCTCAGCTCCCATTCTCTCCCTTCGCCAAGAACCTGATGAATCCCTAGCTAAGTTCATTGCCAGTGTCCAATCAGTTTTGGAGAGAAAGATTCATGATCCTGATGTCCGTTTTCTCCTCCTGCATTCTATTTTCTGGGAGGGCATGCTTCCTGACTTCCATCAGGCATGCCTCAATCTTAAAAATGAACAACCAGACACCTGGATTTTAGCTACACAGGAGGTTGGATCAAGCTCTTATCAGGCAACCATTATGATGCAGGCCTTTGAAGCCACCATAGATAAGAAAAAGGGGGCTTTCTTCCAGTGTGGTCACCAAGGACATTGGTGTAACCAATGTTCAGAAAATAAACTGTGACCCTGCTTCCAGTCAGGGAACCAGAGGCCCCAAATGTCTTGTCCTAGATGCCAGAAAGGTTTTCATTTGAGGAAAGATGGTTGGTCTAAGTTTCATAAAAATGGCACGCCCCTACCGAATTTAGATTTAAACAGGGGTTTAAACTAGGTGTGGGGCATCATTCAGCCCTGCCTTCAAGAGGGTGTCAAATGGGTTGCCTGCTCTGAGCCGCACCTTTCCTCTGTAAACAAAGGCTCAGCCCAGGACCCAACCGTCACTCTGCTCACCTCGCCATGTAACAATAGCAGAGTGGGAGGAGGAGCACGCAGCATTTGGGAACTCCCAGCATAAAAATAGCTGGCTGGAGCAAGTGAACTGTGTGGATTCAGAGCCTGAGATTTTGTGGACCAACCCTGTTTTAGAAAGGGCTCACCCTACTATGACAGTAAGGATTGGTAAAATTCCTTTTAAGTGTTTGATCAATACCGGAGCAGAAAAGACAATTTAAGGCAAGCAGATGTTCCCCAGAGTTGGGAACTCCTTCCAGGACCACGTCTATATGGCATGGGAGGATTGACACAAGATTTCTTCACACTAGATTCGTTTGTGTGGGAAGACCTGGACGGGACTAAGAGATGCTTTTGTCCTTTGATAGCTGATATTAGCACCAATTTATTGGGCAGAGACTTGCTGGAATCTCTGGATGTGTTAATATCCTCAGACTCCTCTGCAGGGCATCACACTCACTCCTGTGAGACTTCTAGATCTGACCAACACCCCCAATACTAACTGCCACTGTTCTTAACAGAACTCCCCACTTAGATTGGCTTTCTAATGAGCCTGTCTATTTAGAGCAGTGGCCTTTGCCTAGGGAGAAGCTAGAAATTTTAAAAGAGCTTGTACAGGAGTTGTTGTCCTTGGGACACAATTGCCATTCCCGGAGCCCATGGAATACTTCTGTCTTTGTGATTAAAAAGCTCTCAGGAAATTGGTGCCTCCTTCAAGATCTCTGTGTGGTTAATAAAATCATGCAGGTTTGGGGCTCCCCACAAAGGGGTTTGCCTCTTGCTTCTGCAATTCCCACAGGAATTCCTATCATAGCTATCCATATACAGGATTGTTTTTTCTCTATTCCCTTGCATTAACAAGATTGCAAACATTTTACTTTCTCTGTTCTTTCTATTAATAATGCCAGCCCTGCTGATAGATTTGAGTGGGTGGTACTGTCCCAGGGCATGACAATAGTCCTACTATTTGTCAAGAGGCTGTTAAACCTGCCCTTTTTCCATATATTCATAAGAGCCTTAAGGTTTTTCACTATATGGATGACGTCTTAATATGGGGATAATTAGATAAAGATCTCTCTGCCCTACGTGATTTTCTTATCCCCGCCTTAAAGAAATCGGTCTTAATGTAGCTCCTGAGAAGGTACAGTAAATTCTTACAATATCTTTCTTAGGCTCAGAGATTTCTCTAATACAGATTCATCCCTTAAAACCTTCTGTTACTTTTCCTTCTAATCTCATTCTTACTTCTTTACAAAGTTTTCCTGGAAATTTAAATTGGCTTAGGCAGTATCGTTATCTCCCCACTAGCTGCCTCCAAGCACTTTTTTATCTGTTAAAATGACACAAACAGCCCTCCTCAAAGTGTATGCTAACCCCTGAAGCCTCCTTGGCACTGGAAAGGGTTAAGCAGGCTCTCCAGGATATGCACCTCATTCGATTCTCTCCCTCCTTTCCATTAAGTCTTCTAATCTTTAACTCCACCCCCATGGTGGTGGGGGTACTGTGGCAGAAGCATAGTGTTCTCAAATGACTTCATACGCCAGTAGGGGGAGCTCCAAGACTTCTTACCGAGATTGATGCCTTAGCATCTATGATTCACCAAGGAAGAAATAGATCAATTCAGGTCTTAGGAAAGGGATCAGGTTCAATTATTCTTCCTTTTTCTCTCACAGATACAGAGTGGCACAAACGCCACCATTCTCATTTTGCCATAAGTTTAATGGGTTTTCCAGGACAATTAGATAATCATTTTCCTTCTAATAAATTGACAGCCTCTTTACCTCTACTAGTACCTAAACTTTCCTCTACTAGTACCTAAACTTTTGTCTTGAGATACCATCCCACAATTTTTACTGATGGAGGCAAAAAGGGAGCTGCTGCCCTTATATATTATCCAGATAAACAATGTCCTACATCTCTCTTTACTGAGCTTCCTGATAAGTCCCCTCAGTACAAAGAACTCTATGCTGTACCAGAACCCTTCAACCTTTTTTCTGACAGTGTGTATACTGTTAACTTACTTCCATGGCTTGCTCATTCTTATGTGAGAACTGATGACAACCCACTTTCTCCTCTCTTAATTCAAATTACCTCTATGCTCTGTTCTCAAACTCAAACTCTGTATGTTCAACACCTTCATTCCCACAGCCCTCTTCCTGGTCCCATGTCCAAAGGGAATGCTGCAGCTGACCACCTCACCTCCACAGGAATTCTCCTAGCCTCTGTCTCTAATCCTGCTGATTTTCATTCCTTAACCCATGTTAATATTAAAGGCCTTCGAGCTCGATTTCCTGATATTCCTTTGGCATAGTTGAAAGATATTCTCTTCCTGTGCAGATCTAATCAAGACATCTGCTGTTCAAACTCTTGGGATTAACCCCCAAGGCTTAAAAGCCAATGCTCTTTGGCAAATTGATGTCATACACTTAGCCGAATTTGGCAAACAAAAATATGTGTTTGTCTCAACTGATACCTTTTCTAAATTTATGTGGGCGACAGCTAAGAATGGAGAAAGCTAAAAAAAAGCTTATAAGCCATATGCTCTCCTGTTTTTCTGTGATGGCATACATCATCAACTTGAAATGGACAGAACTGCTTTTACCAGCAAATGTAAAGACTTGTTCCCTGTGGAACATTACTCACACTACAGGCATTCCCTATAGTCCACAGGGACAAGGCATTGTCGAGGGGGCCCATCAAACCCTTAAGGTTCAATTAAATAAAGGGTGAATATACCCCCCCCAATATCCAGCTGGCAAAAGCCTTAACTACATTAACTGTCTTTAATATTTACAAAAACTCGAACCAACCTATTATTCCTCATTGGCAAGCACCACCCACCCTCCCAACTATTACTGTCAAATGGAAAGACCCACTGGATAAAATCTGAAAAGGGCCTGACCCCCTATTGACCATAGGGAGGGGTTTTGCATGCGTGTTTTTGCAGGATTACTCAAAACCTGTCTGGCTTTCTCTGCCTGCCATGTCTGGCAATACTTGCATGATGGTGCTGCTATCCCTGAGGAACAAGAAACACTGCAAAAGGACTGGTTGCAGGACAGACACCAGGACCCATAATACTACGTAGCAGATATGAAAAATCTGGTTCAAAGAGCCGTGTCTTTCCCCCCATCTTTGAATATATTATGCTATGAGTGGCCAGTTGCATTTTGTGAGTGACTGAGTTGAATGACTGAATTTTTTGTACGACCCATTTTGCTCAGAGTACTCTGAAACTTAACTGACTTTATATAAAAATGCTGGACGCAGTCATGATTTCTGGAGATGTCCAGAAACAATCCTAAATTTTGTTTCTCTTCTTTTCTCTTCCCCTTTTGATTTTTTTTTAGTCTTGCTATAAATGTGAAACGTTTAGTCTTAAACTGTGTGAGTAAAGATGGTTCAACTAAGACAAAGAGATATAAATTCCTGTTTGAAATGATATATCTTCATAACAAATGTTTTTCTCCTCATGTGTGTTATAGACTACATGTTTATGTGTGTTTTTCAAGTTTGGTAAACATTAAATTTATGGTTAAAAGGGTAACTTTGAAGCTACATTCCTACCAGGCATAGTTAAATGAAGGAGTTTTCAACACGATTCTCATAAAGGTAAAATTAATGTGGAAAAGTAACTGAGAACTTAAGGTAAAAGTCTAAATATTTAAAGTGACAATTCGTCATCTCCAAAATTAAAATACAAATTCTCTATAGAGGACATTTTTGGAGGGCCCCCCAAAATGCCCTGTAAGCTAATCTTGTGGAAATTAATCCACAATAAATCGGGCATCAATCTGACATTGTAAATATTCTAAAAAAATCTTTGTCACTAACATTTGTTAATTCTCTAAGTAACCTAAGTTTGTTTAAAGTCTAAGGTAAAAATTATTTAAAAATCAATATATTTTAACTAAATCTGCTCTGAAGATCCTATACACACCTAGGGTTTGTCTCCATCTTAGATGGGTGTAACAAAAGGTAGAAAAGACGCTATTGATATGAAAAGCTCTCATATACCTTCTCAATTAAAGAGGTTAGGGTGATTGATAGATCACACAATGGTTATGCTAATGATTTTCATGTCCATGGTTTCTAACAATGGTTCTTCTCTAACTGACCACATTTTATAGCTCTTAAATTGTTTAAACAGCCTTAAAATCATACTAGAAAGGCCTTCCAAAATTATAAAGATACTTAAACAAATTTTAATCATTGAGTTATAAATTGTAGTAAACTTATAACTTCTTACAAGTTTTATTTTTTCACAAGTAAGTGAATTACATCTGTCAAGTCTTCACATGAAAAAGCATCTGCTCATATGGTAAGATATTAAACTCTATAAGAAGTTCCCCCATATGCAACTTATGTAAATTAACAACTTTCACATATTTTTCTACACTAACTGGTGTTTCTCGTTTTGCCACAATAGGCCTGCCTTTGTCAGCCAATAATTTAAAGACTTTTTTCCTTTATAAGATCATCCATACCACAGACATCCCTTATAATCCCCAAAGATAAATTGTTGTTGAGAAGGCCCGCCAAACACCTAGGCCCAATTAAGTAAAGAAAAAAGGGGGATATATCCCTCCAATATTCAGTTGGCTAATGCACTAACTACATTAAACCTCCTTTAATATCTATAGAAATTCAAACCATACACCCTGCTAACCATGGGAAGTATATTTGTATGTATCTCTTTCACAGGAATCCCTGGAAGTCCTTTTGGACCCCTGTCCTCTGACACTGCCCATGTGATGGAACGACTACAGCGCCCCCCCCCAAAACCCATGATGTCACCTGACACGATCTGAAGAACCTGATTCACAGACTCCAAGGACAGAACTTTCTTACTGCCTTTCTCTGTCCCATCGCTGTCTGCCCTTCTTGCTTCTGTTTCAGCTGACACATTTTGGCGGTTCCAGCTCACTCTCTACAGAGAAGCAAAGTTCCAGTGACTGTCCTCCCCCATCGAGATAGACGTGCAGCATTTATTCCCCTGGTCATTGGCATTGAACTGACGCTTCTATTGGACTTGTTGGTACACCTTTGGACACTCCCTTTACACTGCTGGATTTCTCGAGGACTGACTATATCACTCCATGGACTTTGTAGCCGGCTTTCTTGGGACTCAGCAATGCCAGATCACCCCTTTCACCCCTCTGACTATCAGCACCCCACTCCTCTGCCTATTAGGCAGCACCCCCTTTCTGCCCATCAGGCAGCCCCTCTCCACCTACCAAGCCTCTCTTCAGTCTCACGCTATGCCTTGCTATGCTTACTTATCGCTCCCTGTCTTATTCCAGTTCTTTTAAAAACGACTGCACAATATCATTTAGGTTTATGCCCAAAAGGTTTCTGTCCACCCCTACACTACTATTCCTCTGTTAGAGATGGAGTCTTTTACAGACATTGACCCATTTATATATGGCTATTAAGAAAGAGGGAGATATCTGGAAATTGTGAGGATGTGGTTGAGCTTGGCAGGGCTTGAACCTGAGGGGTGGCTCTAATCCTGTTAGTCTCTCTACTGAGAGGTTGAGCAAGGAGGGACAGTAGTAACCCCAAAGTTGTGCCTCATCCTATCAGACTCCCTGCCTCACAAAGCTCCCTGTATTCCTGATGCTATGGCTATTAGATAAAAAGAAAGGGGGAGATGTCGGGCATTAAACCAGCTCCCCTTGCTCCATGCTGCATTGCTGATAGTATGGCCTATTTACATAATCATTAATCCCACCAGTTAAAACCATCACAACAGTTGCTAGGTCGTTTCCAACTTAACAACATGCCTTTTGCCTCTCTCCACCCTTTCCTAGCCATCTCCTATCCTGACATGCCACTTCCGGTTTTTACCTTATAAAGCCCAATTCTGTTCCTGGTTTCACTCTCTCTTCCTCTCTTTTCTCTCCTGCATCCTGATCTGGAGAAGGGCTGTCATGCAGAGTGGAAGGCAGCCATGTGGTTTGGCGCCATGTGGCTTAACCCACTGTGCTCACACCCGACTCTGGAGCTCCCACATTAATAAAGAATTGTATTACCACACCGCCATGAGTTTCTGGTCTCCTGCCCGTGATGCTAGCCTGGCAGAAGACCTCACCATAATTTATATCCTTTAATGTTATTTACATATAACTGTATCTAATATAGTGATTGCTTCTGTTCTATATGACCTAAAGTTATGGGTGATTACTGGATCATAAGGGTTCCTCTATCCCCACAGTCTCTCCAGCATTTGTTGCTGCTGTCCTTTTTGATGTATGCTATTCTTACAGGAGTGAGGTGGTATCTTAGTGTTGTCTTAATTTGCATTTCTCTGACAATCAGTGACCTAGTGCAGTTTTTCATATTTTTGTTAGCCTTTTGGAACTCCTCTGAGGTAAATGTTTTGTTCATATCCTCTGCCCATTTTTGGATGGGGTCATTTGCTTTTTTGGTGCTAAGTTTGCTGAGCTTTTTATATATTTTGGTGATTAGTTTCTTGTCTGATGTATGGCATGTGAAGATCTTTTCTCATTCTGTGAGGGGTCTCTTTGTTTGTTTAATAGTTTCTTTGGGTGTGCAGAAGCTTTTCAATTTTATGTAGTCCCATTGGTTTGTTTCTTCTTTAGTCTTACTTGCAATTGGGTTTCATTCATCAAAGATGTCCTTGAGGTGTAGGTGCAAACCCTTCTAAGAAGCTATCATTACTTAATTACCAAAAATAGGCAGAGGCACACTACCAACAAAGAAAACTAAAGACCAATGTCTCTGATGAACAAAATCCTACCTTACTAGATAGAACAGTGTACTAAAATGATGTGTGACTTAACCCAGGGATACAAGTCTACTTCAATATACATAAATCAATAAATATGATACTACATCAATGAAAGTAAAAAATTAAACCTCATGATTATTTATTTTTGCATTTATTTATTGTCTCCAAGGTTACCACTGGGGCTCAGTGCCAGGACTACTCATCCACTGCTCTTATTAGCCATCTTTTTCCATTTTATTGGATAGGACAGAGAGAAACTGAGAGCAGTGGGGGAGATATAGAGGGAGAAGGAGAAAGATAGACATCTGCAGACCTGCTTCACCACTTGTAAAACACCCCCCCTTCCATTGCACGTGGGGATATGGGGCTCAAATCTGGATTCTTGAAAGCATCCTTGTGCTTAGTACTATGTGCACTTAACTGGGTGCACCACCACCTGGCCCCAGATATAGTTATCACAATAGATACAGATAAAGCCTTTGGCAAATTCTAATATCCATTCACAATCAAGACACTACAAAAAGTGGGAATAGATGAAAAATTTCTTAGCCTAGTGCAGTCCATATACAACAAACATATAATCAGCATCATAGTCGATGGTAAGAAGCTGAAAGCATTCCCACTTAGGTCAGGTACTGGACAGGATTTCCCACTATCAGCATTACTATTCAACATAGTGTTGGAAGTTGTTGCCATAGCAATCATGCAGGAGAAAGGCATTGAAGGGATATAGATTGGAGTGATGAAGTCAAACTGTCACTATTTGCAGATGATATGATACTATATACAGGGGGGAAAATAATGCAATAGGAAGCTCCAGGAAATTTATCAGGCAATACAGTAAGGTATCAGGTTACAGAATTACCATACAAAAATAGGTGGTGTTCCTTTATGCAAACACTAATCCCGAAAAAGAAAAAAATCCAGAAATCATTCCCATTCACTATAGCAAAAACAATAACAAAAATTATCTAAGAATAATCCAAACAAAGAAGTGAAATACCTGTATACTGAAAATTATGAAATAGAAAAAAGATTCATGTAAGTGGAAAGATAGTCCATGTTCATGGTTGAAAGAATAAACATCATAAACATGAATATTCCTCCCAGAAACATATACAAATGTAATGTAATCGTCATCATCGTTCAATCAGTTTTTAAAAATGAATACTCCCAGAGGGATAGAGAATGGGAAAGCTATCAGGGGAGGGGATGCGATATGGAGATTGGGTATGGGAATTGTGTGGAGTTGTACCCCTCTTATCCTAGGTTTTGTTAATGTCTCCTTTATTAAATAAAAAAATGAATAGAACAAATGTTTATCTGGAACAAGGAAAAACCTAGCGTGACCAAAACAATCTGGAGGAAAAAAAGAACAGAACTGGAAGCATCACACTCCTAGTTCTCTAATTATATTATAGGGCTATTGTAATAAAAAACTTCCTGGTACTAGAACAAAATTAGACACACTGAACAGTGGAATGGAATTGAGATTCCATAAATAAGCCTCCACACCTGTGGACATTTAATTTTTGACAAGAAGGCTCAAAGTATTAAATAGATAGAATCAATTCAACAGTATTGGGAAAATTGACTTGAAATGTATACAAGAAGGAATCTGAATGATTACATTTCAGAACACAGCAAAGTAAATTTCAAATGGATCAAGGACTTGGATGTTAGAGTACAAACAACAAAATGAAGAGGAAAATATTGGCATAACTCTTTTCCATCTAAAATTTATAGTTATCTTTAGTTATATAAATCCAAATTATAGTAGAACAGAAATAGAAATAAACTACTGGGACTACATCAATTGAAAAGCTTCAGCAGAGCAAAAGAAACCACCAACCATACAAATAGACTCTGTAAATGGAAGATCTTTACATGCCACACATCAGAGAAAAGGTTAATACATAAACTATATAAAGAGATCACAGACAAAAAGGAAATGACCCTACCCCCTAATGGAGAGAAGATATGAAGAGAGAATATTCATTTGAAAGAAGAGACAAAAAAAAAACCCCAGAAATATGAAAAAAAAAGCTCCAAGTCATAGATTGTTACAGAAATGCAAATATATATAACAGTGAGATACCACTTCACTCTATGAGAATATCTTACATCAAAAATGATAATAACAACAAATGTTGGAGAAGTCATGGGGTCAGAGAACCTCCTGCACTGCTAGTAGGAATATAAATTGGTCCAAACACCTTGGAAAGCAATCTGGAGAACTCCCAATGGAGGGAATAGGATGCAGAACTCTCATGGTGGTACTTGTGTGGAATTGAACCCCTCTTACTCAACAGACTTCTCATTAATAACTAAATCAATAATAAAAAGCCAGAAATGGATGTAACCTACCATATCACCTCCTCTCCTAGGGATATAACATGAGGCATTACACCCATCCATTCAAAAATATCTGTGTACAACTATAGTCATAGCAGCCCAATTTGTAATAGCCAAAACGTAGGAGCAGCTTTGTCCAAAAATAGATGAGAGAATGCTGTGGTATATTTACAAAAAGGAATACTACTCAGCTACTACAAATGATGAGTTTATCTTCTTCGCCTCCCCTTGGATAGAGCTTGAAGGAACCATGTTAAGTGAGTTAAGCCAGAAAGAGAAGGATGAATACTGGATGATCTCACTCATAGACAAGCTGTGAACACTAATCGGGCACAATCCCTTACATAAACTGATTTGATTAGTTCTCTTATAAAGACATGTGAATGGGGGGTAGGCGGTAGCACAGCGGGTTAAGTGCACATGGCACAAAGCTCAAAGACTGGTGGCATAAAGATCCCAGTTCAAGCCACCCCCCACTCTCCACCTGGGGGGTCATTTCATAAGCAGTGAAGCAGGTCTACAGGTGTCTATTTTTATCTCCCCCTCTCTGTCTTCCCCTTGTCTCTCAATTTCTCTCTGTCCTGTCCAACAACAACAGAAACAGCACAGCAACAGAACATGGACAATAGATTGGAAAAAGTGGCCTCCAGAAGTGGTGGAATCCAAGTGCAAGCACTGAGCCCCAGCAATAACCCTGGAGGCAAAAAAAAAAGATATATGAAGTGAGGGAAACAGAAACCAGTTTTGTACAAATGAAGGAAAACATTGGTAGGAGTTAAGGTATTTCCCAAAGGTGCCGAATGAGTTAGTGGCAGTAATGTACTTACAAATGAAGTCTCCTGAGATTCTTACTCCAGAAAAATTAAATGTCAGCTTTCAATTTCATTAGGTGTGTTTCATTCCACTGTCTGCAAGAATGCTACCCGACTCAAGAAGACAAACACTGACTCAAAGTGAAATGATGGAGAACTATCATGAATGCTAATGGAGCACAGAAAAGGGACAGGAACAGCTATTCTCCTCTCTGACACAAAAGACTTTAAAATAAATAAAGTAATAAAAGATAGGCATGGACATTACACAGTGATCAAAGGATCAATCAATCAAGAAGATTTAACAATTATTAACATATATGCACCTAATGAAGGTCCATCTGAATACATCAAAAACTTACTGAAAGTCAAAACTAAATCAGTAGTAACACATTAATAGTAGGCTGAAGTCTTCAATACCCCACTCACACTTAGATCATATAAGAAGAGAATCAACAAGGAAACAAAAGAACTAATTGAAGAGATGGATAGACTAGATATCCTTGACATTTTCAGTTCTTCACCCTGAGAAACTGGAATACACATTCTTTATGAATTGACATGGCAAATCCTCAAGGATAGACCACATGTTAGGCGACAAAGGCAGTATCAACAAATTCAAGAGCACTGAAATCATACCAAGCATCTTCTCAGACCACAGTGGAATAAAGCTAACACTTAACAACAAACAGAAAATTAGTAAAAGTCACAAAATTTAGAAACTTAAAAACATATTGCTTAACAACCACTGAGTCAAAGTGTAACTCATGGAAGAAATTCAATGTTCCTAGAAGCAAATGAAAATGAAGACAGGAACTATCAAAATATTTGGGACACAGATACAGCAGTACTAAGAGGAAAACTCATAGCCATACAAGCACACATTATAGAACAAGAAAAATCTCATGTAAACAACACAACTGTAAGCCTTAAAGACTTAGAATAGGAACAAAGGAACAAGAAGGACTAAAGTCAGTAAAATTATGGCACAAATAAACATCAAACAAAAAAAGAGAGAGAGCCATTCTAAAGATTAATGAAGCCAAATGTTAGTTCTCTGAAAAACTAAACAAAATTGACAGACCCTTAGTCAGACTCACAAAAAAATGAGACTCTAATAAAAAAAAGTGTAAATGATAGAGAAGATATCACAACAAACACCAATGAAATCCAAAAAAAAAACATGACACTTCAGTGAACAACTATATGCGACAAACCTAGAGAACCTGAAATAAATGGGAGAATTGCTAGAAACATATAACCTTCTAAACCTGAGCCATGAAGAACTAGAAAACCTAAATGGACCAATCACAAACAAAAGAATCAAAACAGATATTAAGAACCTTCCCAATGATAAAAGTCCAGGACCAGATGACTTTACTAATGAGTTCTACAAAATATTCAGTAAATAGTTAGCACCTCTACTTTTAAAGTTCTACAAAAGATTGAAGACACAAGAATATTCCCTTCTACCTTCTATGACACCAACATTACCCTGATACCAAAAGCAGACAGGGACACAACAAAAAATGGAAAGTGACAGACCAATATCTATGATGAAGAGAGATGCTAACATACTGAACAAGATCCTAGTCAATTGGATGCAGCAGTATCCATTTGACTAGCTTACTCATTATTATCAAGTCGGATTTATTCCCAGAATGGAAGGCTAGTTCAATATATTCAAGTCAATCAAAATAATGTGATTTACCTCATAAATAAAAGCTAGACCAAGAAACACATGATTATCTCAATAGATGCAAAGAAAGTTTTCAACAAAATCCAACAGCTGTTAATGTTCAAAACACTACAAAAATATAAATAGATGGAAAGTTGCTTAAGGTAGTGCAATCCATATACAGCAAGTCTACAGCCAACATCATGCTCAATGGGCAGAAGCTGAAAGCATTTCCTCTCAGATCACAGATAAGGCAGGGTTGTCCACTATCACCATTACTCTTCAACATAGTATTGGAAATTCTTAACATAGCAATCAGGCAAGAGAAAGGAATCAAAGAAATACAGACTGGAAGGGAACAAGTCAAACTCTCACTGTTTGCAGATGATGATAGTATACATAGAAAAACCTAGATAATCCAGCAGAAAGCTACTGGAAATCGTTAGGCAATATAGCAAGGTGTCAGGCTACAAAATCAATGTATGAAAATCAGTGGCATTTTTTTATGTAAACACTATGTCTAAAGAAGAGGATATCCAGACATAACTCACATTCACTCTCACAGAAAAATCAATAAAATATCTAGGAATAAACCTGATCAAAAAAGTGAAAGGCTTGGCTACAGAAAATTATGAGTTGTTATTCAAGGAAAGAGAAAATGATACAAAGAAATGGAAAGATGTCCCAAGCTCATGGACTGGAAGAATTAATATCAGCAAGATGAATATTTTACCTGGAGTCATATACAAATTTAATATGATACCCATCAATATCACACCAAGTTTCTTTAAGAGAATACAACAAAAATTACAATAATTTATCTGGAACCAAAAAACACCTAGAATTGCAATACAGTCTTGAGGAAATGAAATAAGAATGGAAACCTCACACTCCCAGATCTCAAACTATATTATAAGGCCATCATCATCAAACCAGCATGGTACTGGAATAAAAATATATACACAGACCAGTGGAACAGAACTGAAAGCCTAGAGGTAAACTTCCACACCTATGTACATCTAATCTTTCATACGGGGCCCCAAACTGTTAAAAGGAGGAAGGAGTGTCTCTTCAACAAATGGAGCTCAGAAAGTTGGGTTGAAATATACAGAATAATGAAAATGAACTACATTATCTCAGTAGAAACAAAGTTAACTCCAAATGGATCAAGGACCTGGGTGTTGGACCAGAAACTGGAAAATATTTAGAGGAAAATATTGGTGGAACACTTTCCCTTCTAAACCTCAAGGGCATCTTTGATGACACAAACCTAATAGCAAGGAAGACTAAATCAGAACCAAGTCAGTGGGACTACATGAAATTGAAAAGCTTCTGCACAGCAAAAGAAATCATCACCAAACCATCAGAGAATGCGATAAGATGTTTATAAAACATATAAAAGACAAGAGGCTAATAACCAAAATACATAAGAACTCACTAAACTCAGCATCAAAAAAGCAAATTACCCAATCCAAAAGTGTGTGTGTGGAGATATGAACAGAATACTCACTACAGAATAGATCCAATAAACATATGTAACATTACTCCAAGTTGTCAGAGACATGTAAATAAAGACAACATGAGATACCACCTCAACCCTGTGAGAATGTCATACATCCAAAATGACAACAGCAACAAGTGCTGGAGATGTTCTGGGGACAAAGGATGTATAAATATAAATTTGTCCATCACCTGGGAATAGCAGTCTAGAGTACCATGACAATGGACCTTCCATATGACCCAGTCATAACTTTCCTAGGTATATACCCCAAGGACTCAGTCACACCCATCCAAAAAGATATATGTACACCAATGTTCATAGCAGCATAATTTTTAATAGCAAAAACATGGAAGCAACCCAAGTGGCCAAGGACAGATGAATGGTTAAGAAAGCTGCAGTATACATACAGCATGGAACACTATTCAGCTCTTAAGAATAATGAACCCACCTTCTCCAACTCAGCTTGGATCTAGGAGGAATTATATTAAGTGAGATAAGTCAGAAAACAAAGGTGTTTATGGGATGGTCCCACTCATAAGCAAAAGTTGAAAAAGGACAGAAAAGGGAAATGCCAAGCATAATTTGACTGAGTTTGGATTGTTTCACTAAAGTAAAGGAGTTGTACCCCTCTTATACCATAGTTTTGTCAGTGTTTCCTTTTTATAAATAAAATTAAAAAAAAACTTTGGGTGCAGGTAGAGGGTTGATTTCATCTTCATTATAAGGGGGATGGGGTGGGTACACATACCTTTGGTGGTAGAAAGGCTGTTACTATACACTTCTATTAATTTACAGTCTTATAAATAACAATTTCTTCAATACGTGAGGGGGGAATAGATTGAATGACTCAAAGTTTTTGATGCATATACCTCAGCTTTGAGTGTATATTCCTCTAATCTAAGCACTTAAGGTTTCACATTGGCAACTTGATTGAATTTTAAGTGAGCTTAAAATATTAATGCATTTTGAATAATGACTATTTTTAAATACTAAATCACCCATAACATTTTTTCCTTTTTTAAATGTATTTTTATTTTTTATTTAAGAAAATATTAATTAACAAAAACATAGGGTAGGAGGGGTACAATTCCACACAATTCCCAACACCCAATCTCCATTTCCCACCCCCTCCTCTGATAGCTTTCCCATTTTCTATCCGTCTGGGAGCATGGACCCAGGGTCATTATGGGTTGCAGAAGGTAGAAGATCTGGCTTCTGGAATTGCTTCCCCGCTGAACATGGGCATTGACTGGTCTGTCCATACTCCCAGTCTGCCTCTCTCTTTCCCTAGTAGGGTGGGACTCTGGGGAAGCGGAGCTTCAGGACACCTTGGTGGGGTCTTCAGTTTAGGGAAGCCTGGCCAGCATCCTGATGACATCTGGAACCTGGTGACTGAAAAGAGAGTTAACATACGAAGCCAAACAAATTGTTGAGCAATCATGGACCCAAAGCTTGGAATAGTGGAGAGGAAGTGTTAGGGGGTACTCACTGCAAACTCTAGTGCACTTCTGCTTTCAGGCATATATTTTGCAGTAGTTTATGGATACGTGTGAACATATGCTCTCTCTCACAGAAACTGGTGTATATCTAGGTTTGGGGACTTTGTTAGAAAGTGAACCAGCTGAGATGGAATTAGAGTATACTATGAAAGGAAAGGTCTCACCTGAGTAATGAAGTTGAAGGGTTGTCATTCCACACGTGAAGTCTCTGGACACAGTCTGAAGTGAAGCATGTTGAGGTGGCAATAGTTGTGTTGGTTAGGTTATGATCAGCAGATGCAATATTATTTGATATGGATTGGGAGAGGCATACGGGAAAGTGGGCCCTATCCTAAGGTTCCAGGACTGGGATAAGTAGGGGCTCTATAGTGGAGATGTGAGGTTCCTGCTGTCTTAGGGTTCAAAAAGACAATCGATAGTTAATGTTATCATCACATTATTTGGTAATTGGGTTAACTTTGAAAAGTCCTTTTGTTAGGGTTTGCTGTACAGTACCCAGTATCTTGTATATAGCTGTGCTATTGGTTGCTTCTGATCTACTTGGTCTAGGCTTTTGAGAGAGTCTGCATATCAATTACACAGCCTATATATTGAAAAGATTCAGTTTGTGTTTTGAAAAACTTTGAGACATACAATTAATTTTCCCCCTCTAGTATTAACTAGTAATTTATATGACTACATTTTACAAGTAGTGTACATAAAGACCATTCCCACCACCAAAAGACTGTGACCCATCCCTCCCACCCACTCCCACCCCCCACTGTTCCAGAAAGATGCATGTCTACTCCTCACCACAGGGTTTTTACTTTGGTGCCCTACGTACAATTTGGTCAGGTCCTGCTTTTAGTTTCCCTTTCAGATCTTCTTACTCAACTTCTCTTGATGAGTGGGATCATCCCATACTCATCTTTATCTTTCTGACTTAGTTCACTTAACATAATTCCTTCTAGCTCTGTCCAAGATGGGTCAGAGAAGGTGGGTCCATTGTTATTGCTAGCTGCATAGTATTCCATTATGTATATATACCACAGCTTTCTCAGCCACTCATCTGGTGTTGGGCACCTGGGTTGCTTCCAGGTTTTACCTACTATGAATTGTGCTGCTATGAACATAGGAGTACACACCTCTTTTTGGTTGGGTGTTATGGAGTCCTTGGGGTATAACCCCAGTAGAGGAATTACTGGATCATATGGAAGGTCCATGTCTAGCCATGTGAGAGTTTTCCAGTCTGTTCTCCACAGAGGCTGTACCAATTTGCATTCCCACCAGCAATACAAAAGGGACTACATCAAATTGAAAAGCTCTGCACGTCCAAAGAAACTATTAAACAAACAAAGAGACCCCTCACAGAATGGGAGAAAATATTCACATGCCATACATCAGACAATAAACTAACTAATCACCAAAATATATAAAAAGCTCAGCAAACTTAGCAACAAAAAAGCAAATGACCCCATCCAAAAATGGGCAGAGGATATGAACAAAACATTCACTACAGAGGAGATCCAAATTAAGAAAACACTAAGATACTACCTCACTCCTGTAAGAACCGCATACATCAAAAAGGACAGCAGCAACAAATTCTGGAGAGGTTGTGGGGACAGAGGAACCCTTTCGCAATGCAGCTTCCTGGGCCAGTGGGGGGTGGGAACTAGTGGGAGGGATGGGTCACAGTCTTTTGGTGGTGGGAATGGTGTTTATGTACACTCCTAATAAAATGTAGTCATATAAATCACTAGTTAATATGAGAGGGGAAAATTAATTGTATGTCTCTAAGTTTTTAAAACACAGACTGAGTCTTTTTAATATATAGGCTGTGTATTTGATATGCGGACTCTCTCAAAAGCCTAGACCAGGTAGAACAGAAGCAACCAATAGCACAGCTATATACAAGATACTGGGTACTGTACAACAAACCATAACAAAAGGACTTTTCAAAGTTAACCCAATTATCAAATAACATTAACTATCCATTGTCTTTTTGAACCGTAAGACAGCAGGAACCTCACATCTCCACTATAGAGCCTCTACTTCCCCCTGTCCTGGAATCTTTGGATATGGCCCACCTTCCCGTATGCCTCTCCCAATCCATATCAAATAATATTGCATCTGCTGATCGCAACCTAATCAACACAACTATTGCCACCTCAACATGCTTCACCTTGGACTGTGTCCAGAGACTTCAGGTTTGGAGTGACAACCCTTCAGCTTCATTACCAGGTGAGACCTTTCCTTTCATAGTATTCTCTAGTTCCATCCCAGGTGGTTCACTTTCTAACAAAGTCCCAAAGCCTAGATATACACCAGTTTCTGTGAGAGAGAGCATATTTTCACACGTATCCATAAACTACTGCAAAATATATGCCTGAAAGCAGAAGAACACTTGCGTTTGTAGTGAGTACCCCCTAACACTTCCTCTCCACTATTCCAAGCTTTGGGTCCGTGATTGCTCAACAATTTGTTTGGCTTCGTATGTTAACTCTCTTTTCAGTCACCAGGTTCCAGATGCCATCAGGATGTTGGCCAGGCTTCCCTGGACTGAAGACCCCACCAATGTGTCCTGGAGCTCCGCTTCCCCAGAGACTCACCCCACGAGGGAATGAGAGAGGCAGACTGGGAGTATGGACAGACCAGTCAACGCCCATGTTCAGTGGGGAAGCAATTACAGAAGCCAGACCTTCTACCTTTTGCAACCCACAATGACCCTGGGTCCATGCTCCCAGAGGGATAGAGAATGGGAAAGCTATCAGGGGAGGGGGTGGGATATGGAGATTGGGTGGTGGGAATTGTATGGAGTTGTACCCGTCCTACCCTGTGGTTTTGTTAATTAATCCTTTCTTAAATAAAAAAAATAATAAATAAATAAATAAATAAAATCTTTAAAAAAAAAGAAGATAGAAGGGATTATTCCTCTGTCTTCAATATTTAGGAAGAGTTTTAAAAGTAGAGGTTTCTTCCTTGAAGATTTTGTAGAATTCATTTCTAAAGTCATCTGGTCCTGGGCTTCTATAGTTGTAAAAGTTCTTGATAACTATTTCAATTTCTTTGGCTGTGAATGACGGTTATGAAATTGTGCAGATGTGGTCGAGCTTGGCAGGGCTCACAAACCACCCTATTTCCAATTAGTATTATTATCTACATACCAATCTTCTGCTTTGTCTTATAAATGATTAAAGGTCTCCTTCCTAAGTCCCTGCAGGGTATTGTTAAATTCCCACCAACTGAATCCCTGGCAACGGTTGCTAGGGAAGTGCCTACCATTTGTGCCCCTCCCACTTATGGTATTATAAAAGCCACTTCCTTTGCTGGTTTCTCTGTCTTTAGCATCCCGACCTAGAGGAGGTCAGGCATGCAGACCAGGAGGCAGATGCTGGCCATTGTGGCTGGCTCCAAGTAGCTTAACCTGCTGCACTCATACCTGACTCTGGGGCTCACACATGAATAAAGATTTGTATTGCTACCACAGAGAGATAGGTTCCTGAGTCATCTATCTCCTGTGTCGCTGAGTGAGTAGCAGCCCAGGCTGAGTCCAGTCAAGTTCTCTCTGTTGGTATGCTTCTAATTCTGCTTCTAAAAACTCCTTCTGTTTCATTTGGTTTAATCTCCTCTGCTTAACACTGTATTCTATTTACATAACCACTGTTAACTAAGCACTGGCATGCCTGCATGGCATTGGTTTGATCCCTCTTAAAGCTGCGGTCTATTTACATAAACCACTGTTAACTAAACACCACCCTCCAGGGCATTGGTGGTTCAGTAGAATTCTCCCTGCTGCGCCCCGTCTCCTTGTCACACCCTGATTTTCACCAATCTCTTTTTGCTCCACCTTCTCTACATCACATCCTGTTTACACCCTACTTGGCAAGTATATATAAGGACAGGATTGTGAGTTTTAGTTTAGTTTAGCTTAGCTTAGCTTGGCTTAGATTGTGCTGCATTCTGCATGAAAAAAGAGATACTGTGTACAGCTCAGCCATGAGTCCCTGGTCGTCTGTCTCCCATCAGTGAAGCTCAGGCCCACATCTCTCCAACCTAGAGAGCATGCACCCAGGGAAGAGGGCACCCACGCTAGCCCAACAAATGAGCTTTTCATGCTTGCTAGTTCGTCATGGTCTAGTTCCTCCAGAAGTCTTGGTAACTTTAATTTTGGAAGGTTATATATATTTTTCTAGGAATACTTGCAGGTTCTCTAGCTTGGTGGCATATAGTTGTTCATAGAAGCCTCACATGGTACTTTGGATTTCTGTGCTATCACTTGTGATGTTTTCTCTTTCGTTTAAATCCTATTTATTTGTGTCTTTCCCCACCACCACCTTTTGTGTGTGTGTGTGTGAGTCTGGCCAAGGGCTTGCTAATTTTGTTTTATTCAAAGAATCAATATTTAGCTTCATTGATCTTTTTTATGGTTCTATTATTTTCTTTTTTAAAAATTTTTTTATCTTTATTTATTTGCTGGATAGAGACAGTCAGAAATTGAGAGGGAAGGGGGTGATAGAGAAGGAGAGAGACAGAGAGAC
This sequence comes from Erinaceus europaeus, assembly GCF_950295315.1. Lineage (NCBI taxonomy): Eukaryota > Metazoa > Chordata > Mammalia > Eulipotyphla > Erinaceidae > Erinaceus > Erinaceus europaeus. Next base: position 83,072,773 of record NC_080185.1, on the reverse strand, counting down.
ACCTGCAGCACTGCTTCACCACTGTGAAGCTTTCCCCTTGCAAGTGGGGGCCAGGGACTCGAACCTGGTTCCTTGTGCACTGTGACATGTGCGCTCAAACAGGTGTGCCACCACCTGGCCCCCGGTTCTATTATTTTCAAAGGTATTTATTTCTGACCTAATTTTAATTATTTCAGACCTTCTGTTTGCTGTAGAGTCCTTTTGTTCTTCTTCTGCGTGCTTAAGATGTGTAGTTCGGTTGTTTATTTGAGCTTTTTTGTTTGTTTATTTCCTAACGTGTGTCTCTATTGCTATGAATATCCCTATTAATACTGCCTTAGCTGTGTTCCAAGTATATTAATAGCTCATATCTTAATTTTAATTCGATTCTAGTAACATTTTAATTTATTCCTTAATTTCCTCTTGGAACCTGTAGTTGTTAAGTAGTGTTATGTTGTGTTTCCATATTTTGGGACTTTTATTAATTTTCTGTTTGTTGTTAAGTGTAAGTTTAATTGCACTGTGGTCTGAGAAGATGCTTGAGATGATTTCAATGCTCATGAATCTGTTGATATTGTCTGCGGCCTAACTCTGAGAATGTCTAATATGCACAAGAAAAGAATATGTATTCCAGCTTCTTTTGGTAAATGATTCTAAAAATGTCCAATATGACTAGTCTATTTATCTCTGCTTATTTCTCTTATTGCTTTAAGAACTCTCTGGCTAGATAATATATTAATTTGGGAGAGTGAGCTGTTAAAGAATCCTACTTTTACTATGTTGCTATTGATGTATTTTTATAGCTCATTCATTACATGCTTGAGATGTAGGAGTGACATTACATGATCATGGGGTATTTCCCTTTTTGTTTGTTTAATGTTCTCCACAATGTTAGTGAATAAGCTGCAGATTTTATTTATTTACTTATTTATCTATTTTACTATTTCTTCAGTTTACCTTTGTGCATGGTGATGTGCCATGAAAATTTTTCACTCCACTGCATGTAGATAACCAGTTTTCCATCATAATTTATTGAAACATTTCTCCTTTGTCCAACTCATGCTCTTGAACCCTCTGTCATAAATAAACTGCCTACCATTCTTTTTTTCAAAATTTCTTTAGTCATTATTAGTTTTCTGATGTTCCAGGCAAATTTCTGTAGTGCTCATTCTATTTTATTAAGCATATTCATTGGAATTTTAATTGAGATAAATATTTGCTTTAGGTAAAATGGTAATTTTAACTGTACTAACTTTTACAACACAGAAGCATTGAATATGTTTCCATTTCCTTTTGTGTTCTTTCATTTACTTTACTAGGAACTTTGCAGCTTTTGATGTACAAGTTTTTTTCTCCTTTGTTAAATTTCTTCCTATGGACATCTAATCTTTGACAAGGGTGCCTAGACTATTAAATGGGGAAAGGAGAGGCTCTTCAACAAATGGTGTTGGTAAAATTGGGTTGAAACATGCAGAAGAATGAAACTGAAGCATTCATTTCACTAAATAAAAAAGTAAATTCCAAATGGATCAAGGACTTGGATATTAAACAAGAAAGTATCAAATACTTAGAGAAAAATATTGGCAGAATTCTTTTCCATATAAATTTTAAAGGCATCTTCACTTATGCAAACCCAGTTATAAAGAAGACTAAAATAAAAATAAACCAATGGTACTACATCAAATTAAAAACCTTCTGTACAGCAAATGAAACAAGCTATTACAAATGGCCATTTCACTTTCTTCATCTCATACTGGATGGAGCTTGAAGGAATCATGTTAAGTGAAATAAGTGAGAAAAAGAAGGATGAATATGATACGATCTCATTCATATACAGAAACTGAAAAATACTACCATGACACCAGCCTGGGAAGATGACCTCACCAATGTGTCCTGGAATCCCACCTCCCCAGAGCCTTTACCGCACTAGGGAAAAGCAGAGACAGGCTGGGGGAATGGATTGATCTGTAAGTGCCTATGTCCAGCAGAGAAGCAATTACAGAAGCCAGACCTCCAACCAGCTGTGCCCCATACAGATATTTGGTCCATAGAGGGATAAAGAATAGGGAAGCTTCCAGTAGAGGGTATGGGATATGGCACTCTGGTAGTGGGAACTGTATGAATTGTACCTCTCTAATCCCACAGTCTTGTTGACCATTATTAAATCACTAATAAAATTTTTAAAAAGGAAGTTGAAAAATAAAAAAACACAGAGCAGAAATTGGACTGGGTTGGGTGTATTGCACTGAAGTAAGAGACTCCACTGTGGTGACAGGGATTTCAGGTCCTTGATAATGATGGTAGAGGAAGACCTAGAGGGGGTTGAATTGTTATGTGGAAAACTGAGAAATGTTACACATATGCAAACTACGGTATTTTACTGTTGACTGTGAATCATTAATCCCCTCAAAAAAGAAAAAATAGAAAAGATAATCTGGTGTTTATCATTATCTTTCTGTTATGGCTGGAGTCTTAATTTGCCCTCATAAGCTTTCTGAATTCAAACTTGGACTTTTTTTTTCCCAACTCTTTGTGATCTTAGTTGATTTATTGTCCAGGTTTTCAATAAGTGTGGTTTCTATTGTCCAACCAGAAGGTGTACTGTGGCTTTATTTTTTTTTAATTTTTTATTAAGAAAGGATTAATGAACAAAAACATAACTGTGGGGTAGGAGAGAGTCTTTTCAGATAGAACCAAAAGAAGTGGTGGGAGTGCTATTCACGGCTTGAGGTCCAACAGTATTGGCCAGTTTCAGACTGCACTCTGGCTTCTGGCCACTGCTGTTGTCTAGGCTTGACACACTGTCTCTTGCTATCCTTCTCCCGGTTTAACTCACTTACATGTTATTGAGTCTAATTCAGATTTTGTCAGTTGTTTGCTTTCCCTTTTGAACAATCTTTATAGTTTATTTGATCTACTGTGGTTTTTAATTTCATTTATTCTTTCTTCAAATTTTTTAAATATTTTTTTATATTTTATCCTTTCATTTTTTCATTTTTTTCTTTTTCTAGTACATCCAGGTTTAATTTATAATGTTTATATAAAATTTCTCTTATTTCCTGATGTAATTATGTATTGCTATGTACTATCCTCTTAGTATTTATTTACTTATTTGCTGTTTACCACAAATTCTTATAATTATGATTCC